>NW_008618362.1:0-7552 GCF_000691845.1 Merops nubicus
ACACTCTTCTAATGCCCTCCAGGAGACAATTTGCCTTCTTGGCCCATGGCTAACTTGTCCACGAGGACTTCTAGGTCCTTCTGCACAGAGCTGCCTCCCAGCAGGTGAATCCCTGACCTGTACTGGTGCTTGGGGTTATCCCTCCCCAGGTGCAGGACTCTACACTTGCCTGTGGTGAACTTTATTAGGTTCCTTCCACCCAGTTCTTCAGAGATCAAGGAGTGGTGTAGATAAACCTGGCAGCTCACAGCTCCACTCTTGTGGAGGATCTCACCAGGACAGAACCAAGGTTCAAACAGCAAGGAGAAAAGGAATTGCTTCTTTTTTTTGGCTTGAAGCTTGGATGGAATTGATGGAAAGTATCCAATTACTTCAAGGCAATTACATTGTTAATAGAAAGTATATTTTTAAAAAAAGTTATTTTCTATAACCTACTTTGTTTTCAGTGGTCTGCTCAGAATGTTTTTCCAATATGTATCAACACACCAAAATAAAGTGTAGTTAAAATCAGTATTAATTAATTGACTGTACAAACCTAAGTTCATTTATTTGTGTGGAACAGATGGTCTCATTTTTCCTTTTGTTCACACTTGGTAAGCACCTAGAAAAGGATCCTGTGTGCTGTATGATTTTCTTCTCTTCTTTTTTCCTCCCACCATTTTTGGGACAATGACCTATCTTGCACAGAGGTAAGGCCAGAATGGAAAACAGTGCCTTAACTGTTATTGCTGCTTTTCTGGCACAACAGTTTTCTCCATTTTCTCATCTCCCTTGAATAAGGTCAATGGCCTATTAAGGTATGGAAAGAAAAATGCTGGTGAGGCAGTATTCACTGTGTGGAGTGCTCTGGTAGCCCAGTTCATTCACAAGGTGTTCATTTGTTCTTCATTGACTTGAGGTCTTGCTAACCACAGACATTTTGGTTTTCTTAGGTTACTATGAGGCAGGTTTTCTGCAATTGTCACTGAAATATTTATGTGATGATGCTCTTGGAGAGACACTGTTGCTGCTTTTGTTGTCAGCATTAAACATCTGGCTGCTGTGCCATTGAAAGTGGCAAAATAGATGGATCAGAGTTTAGTACTCACTCTCATGTCTTTGTGCCACAGATGTGCTGTAAGACTGAGCTGGCAGTGCCAGTGCCTTCACTGCTTGCTGCCTGGCTCTTGTGAACCAGCACTGAGAGAGTGAATTGTGATGGCTCCAAGCAGCTGAACAGCTGTCCCGGGGGTGTTGCCAAGTCAATGTGTTGTTTGTGTTGGGTTTTTTAGGTTGTTTTGGGTTGTGGTTTTTGTTTCCTTTTTTTACTTGGAGTCAGGTTAGAAGCTGTTTTCCCTGGAGTTGCCCAGAGCTTAGCAGAGTTCATGGAAAGCATCATCAGCTTGTGCATGGCAAATCTGATCTGTTAGGTTTCTGTGTAATGCTGAGAATCAGACTGCTGTGAAGACTGGGAGGGGTGTTACATGAGAGACTCAATTCCAAGTTAGGGGATGAAGCAGTTACTGGTGAATGATGAAGCAGGTGTATTCTGCTCCAGCTCAGTGCAGCATGTGTGTGTTAAAGTAGATGCATAGCCAATTTTTAGTGCTTCAGAGATTCTCTGGGAGAGTCAAGTGAAAATGTTTGCCTAAGATATATTTGCGTGCTGCAACCGAAGTGTGTGTTGGGGGAAGCAGGAGTGAATCTGTCCTATGGAAATCAGATTTGGGAGTGATTGTAATCTTTTCAGGGGGTCTTGGAGGGCTGACAGACTCCTGACCTCCATGGGGACTGCTCTGGTGTCAGATCCTGTGGTAAATCTCTCTGTGAGGATACCAGCGTGGGGTAAAAAAAATCCACAAAACACCAAAAATCTGGGCTTGGGTCCTCACCTGACGGCGTCCCTGACTGCTCTTCTTTTCTTGTGTTATGTCCAGCAGTCAACTGGGTGGATAATGCTATTATTTCACCTCCTTTCCATGCAGAAAATTGGGGACTCATACCGTGGCTATTGTGTGAGCGAGGCAGAGTTAGAGAGCGTTCTGAGGCTCCACAAGCAGCAGACACACAGTGTGTGGGGGACACGCCAGTCTCCAAGCCCAGCCAAACCCGCCACACGGTTGATGTGGAAATCCCAGTATGTCCCATATGATGGGATCCCCTTTGTCAATGCAGGTAACTAACTTTTCTTTTAATAACTGCTTTCAAAATTTCAACATCAGTTGCCAGCTGGCCACGAAGAAGGATCTTTACAGTGTTCCGTAGTGTTGGTGAAGTCGAAGCACAGACATACAAAAAGAGCAGGTTGGGCACCCCTGGGACACAGTCTGTAGGAGTGTGTTTTCCTGAAAGCACAGACTTATGCTTTGGTTTGATTATTTCCTTTTTTTCTTTAGAAATAAACCAGTTAAGTACCATTTGATGGGGATTCTTGTTTTGAGATCTTTCGGTGGAGGTTCCATCTGCTCTGTCATGATGTGAAAGTTCTCACAAGAGCTTGTTCTGAGTATTCTTGCCTAACTTGGAGATCCTTTGAAGAAGAGTTTGTTCTACAGGACCCAATTAACTATTTAAATAGCACCCTTAAGAAAAAAAAAAATTAAAAACCAAAAGAAACATCAACATACCTTGTATTTGTTGTTTTAAAAATGAATGTGCAGACTTTACACATTGGTAATTACATATTTAGCTCTGGCAGTGCATCTGTGAAATTACTTACAGTTAATTTGGGTATGTAGTCATAGAATCATGGAATGATTTTGTTGGAAGGGACCTTAAAGATCATTTAGTTTCAACCCCCCTCCCAGCTTGTCCCCATCAGGGACACCTCCCACTAGATGAGGTTGTGCAAGGCCCCATCCAACCTGGTCTTGAACACCTCCAGTGGTGGAGCATCTACAGCTTCCCTGGGGAACCTGTTCCAGTGTCTCACCACCCTCATAGTGAAGAACTTCATCCTTACATTAATGAACAGATTTTAACTGTTACATAGAGATTATGAGTGGCTGGAATGTAGGTTGTGGTTTTTTTTCTTTATATTTATTCTGAAAGTAACTGAAAATTTGAAATGTTAGTTTTAAACCTTCAGCCATAAACAATGAGTTACAAGAAAGCTAAGCACAAAATCAAAACAATTTATACTTCTATTTTTTTTCCCCAAAAAACCTATGAGTTATCTTCAGTTGCTTGTAAGAGCTGCCTGGTAAATGAGTACAGTAAGATATTTAGAGCAAAACCACACGTAGGCATTGTGGGTTTTGTTTTCTTTAAGGCATTGTAGACTAACAAGACTCAGATAATTAAATTGTAAAATTTTTTGCTTTGCTCAGACCCCCAAACAGGCATTTCATATATTTCTGATGTGCTACCTTTCCCATTTGCATAGTTTTTTTAAAAAAGTTATTTTTTAATGCCACACTGGAAGTTGATAAATCACTTGATATCTTATGGAAACACATTATGTTGCAGTTGTGATACAGAAAAAGATTTTGGTTATATCACTCATGGTATGGGAACCTCCTTGCCTGCCTAGTGGAGTATGTGTATGATAAATAAAAGAGAACTAAACATGGCATGGAGAGATTTGGAAGAAGTTCCTTTCTTGACTGCTTTACCACTATGCCTGTTACCCCTTTTGTTAGGGATCTGACTGGAAGAAGTCACTGACTTCAGGTTTAGAGCTAAGCCATTATTTGTTTGAGCCTGTTTGGGTTTGTGTGGGTATGCCACACTGAAACAGTGCTATTTAGCAGACAAAATAGATCAGACTTGCAAGTAAGAATTTATGGGACAGCCTGGTTTGAAGTATTGATTTGAGACAGGAGGCTGGAAATAGCTGCTGACCTTTGATTTCAGCTGTGGGTTTTCATGGTTATATTGGCAATTCTGCTTCTCCTGTTTACTATCAGAATTGTGCTCCTTGGGTAGCTTGCAGGGCTGCTTGTCTTGTAAAGTATTGGTGTTCACCAGGGCACAACCCAGTATTTTGCCTCCACGTATGTTGGAGGAGTGTTGTGAGGTGTGCTAAGCTTGGGAAATGCTTTGACAATGCTCTGTGTTCCTTTGCATGCTGTGAGGGAAGCATTTGCACTGGATTTGAATGCTTCTGAAGAGTCAGCCGGAAATGTTTCAGAACTCTCAGCTTTCCTGTATTTACTGTTTCACTGTCATAACCCCAGTGGTTGCTTGAGTAAATAGAGTGCATCACGTTCTGTTCCCAGGAAGCAGAGCCATTGTAATGGAGTGCCAATATGGGCCAAGGAGGAAAGGGTTCCAGCCTAAAAAAGCTGGTGAGCAGGAAGGCACCACTGGCCATCTGTACAAAGCCACTTGTCCAGCAAGGTAAGAATTGTCTGTAAAGCTGGAAGAGCTCCTCAGCATCCCACAAAGGGCTTCTTTCTGTGAGCCTGGGTAGAGCCCTGCTTGCGGGTGGGAGCTGGTGTGCACTGTAGCTCTTGGCTTCATCTCTTTGCTAACTTGTGACTGATACTCTTTTAGAAGGAAAGGGGAAATGCTGTCCTGTTAAACTGAATAAGGCTGAAGTTTGACAGATTGCCCAGATGCAAAAGTGGCAGTACCTCAGGATGTGAAACACAAGTGGGAATCGTTCTCTACCTGGGCGTTAGTTATCGTGGTGTCCATTAGTGACTGGTTTTGGCCCTAAAACTGTTTTGTCTTTTTTGTTAATTTTCCTTCAGGCTTTTCATTGCAATCATTAGTCAATCATCCTAATTTAGCAGAGATATTATTTGCTGAAGGAGTTACAGTTCTTCCTGTTCACTGGGGACCTTCTCCTTATCCAACACCACTGTTTTTTTCCCTTATCCTTGAAGCATCCTCCTGGGTGCTTGCTCTGTTTTCATTGAGCTAAAAAGTATGTTTACCTGGACTGTTGCAGCTAGGTGTGGATGTGCTCAATTCTGTCTTCAATCTGGGTAAAGTACAGCCTGTTCTGAAATGGTGTTGTGCTTTTACTATGCTGGAAGACAGGGGGGTTTGACTGAGGTGTGAAATCACTCTGGCTGAGTGGCTTCCAGACTGGAACAGAAGCGTGTCTGTCTGCATCTCTGTTGATGTAAACTGAGCTGTTCTACAGTTGCCTCAGAGGCTCCTCACCCACTGCAACACTCTGAACTCTTTCCATACTAATAGTTGGTATAAAGTAGGTGGGGGTTTTGCCTTTTCCTCCATGAAGGCAAAGTGTACTGAAGAAGCCTTTTGTTTGTTTGTTTGTTTTATTCCTGCCCCTTGGAAGGATCTATATTAAAAAGGTTCAAAAGTTTCCAGAATATAGGGTTCCTACTGACCCTAAAATTGACAAGAAAATCATAAGAATGGAGCAGGAGAAAGCATTCAACATGCTGAAGAAGAACTTGATAGATGCTGACGGTGTCCTCAGGTGAAACTTCCACTTTTTTAAAAATCTTGATAAATGAAGCAAAATAGAGCAATAATTTGCTTGGTTTGCTTTATTTTTTCATTAGTCACTTTATTGGCTCTTGCCTGTTGTTAAAAGTCTCACAATGTCAGTAAGACTTCTGTGGCTCTGCAGTATTGCTCTGGTAATGTGTTAAACACCAAGCTGTGGAACTTCAGATGTTTTCATGCAGGGAGCAGATAGGAATAGTTGTTACTCTCTGGGGGTCTGAGCTGTTGATTTTGCAATGAAAGGTGTGAAAGAGCCCTGAGCTCTTAAAGATAATATCTTCTGGCTTAGATGCTGTAAAAACTTCAGTCCCTCTATACCAGCTTCTTTGTGCTTGTCAGACTGTTCCCCTGAGAGTCTCTTTTTTTGCCTTTGCTTGAGAATTGTGTGTAGAAACTATTTCTTTCTTGCCAGGTGGTATATACAGTTGCCCACTCAGCAAGCCCACCAGTATCATGAAATGGAAACTTCCTGCCTCCCTTCTTCACCCTCCCATTTTTCTGTGTCTTCCCCTGAGGAGGAGGAGGAGGAGGTGGTCAGAGATGAGAACTGTGCTCTGCCTTCCCGACTGCATCCTCAAGTGGCAGACAAGATCCGAGAGCTGGTGTCTCAGGGAATAGAGCAGGTCTATGCAGTGAGGAAGCAACTAAGGTACACAACTGTCTGCCTTGCTGTATCTACTTCTGCATTTGACTGATTTGGTTTGCAGCTAAATCACAGTGCTGATGCATTGTGGAATCTATTTCCCATGTGGCATAAGAATCTGTTTTTCCCAGCTTTTGTCTTCTCTTTCAATTTAATTTTAGGTAGCCATTAAGAGCTGCTGTCCTCTTTAAAGTTTATTGGATAAATGGGGATTTTTAATTCCAAACTCTGTAGCAGATGCACAAAGAACTGGGTAGAAGATGATGTAGCTTGCTCTTGTCTTGTCAGTGCAACAAGGGGAGGGAGAAGGTAGCAGTGTCTACAACGCAGGGAAATAGAACAACATATTTTAAATATGCATATTTTAATGTCCTTTAATATGTGACAGAAAGTATGTGGAAAGAGAGCTATTCAAGCCTGATGAAGTGCCAGAAAGACATAACCTGTCCTTCTTCCCCACTGTGAATGACATCAAGAACCACATCCATGAAGTGCAGAAGTCCCTGCGGAACGGCGAGATGGTGTATAGTGCAGAGAGGATCCCAGCAATGGTGTGGTGCCCTTTCTGTTTCTTTTTCATTTTTGGAGTTAAATACTGGAAATCTTCTTTTTCATTTTTACCACTTGGCTGTATTTCATCCAAAATCCTCTATGACTTATATATTTCCAGCAGCAATATTTTCAGTGGAATCTCTGGCTGAGTAAGATTGGATTAAATATGAATAAAAACTTTGGAACTTACTAGATATTTATCTCATCAGCATTAGATTGCTGTTATTTCATTGATAAATTATACAATATTAGCACTTCATGGTGACTGCATGAACTGGAAGCCATGTGCTCTAGAAAATTTGTCATGTGTCAGAAAATTTTATTCATGGCTTTGTCATTGTGTTTTGGAGTAGTTAATACTGCTTTTCTGTATCTGAAAAACGGGGCTGAAGTCTGTCTCAGGTGCAGTCTAAGTTAGGGCTTGGACAGCATTTTGAATGTGTAAATATTAATAAATGCACTTTCTAGAAAGTGAAGCATTAAGTGGATACTTCAGAATGCTTAGTAACTCTTATGTCATGTTCTTTGATTTTTCTTCCACCTTATTAAGGGACACCCAGTGATCCTAGTTTTCCTAGTTTTGATTCTGACTGCCAAGGAATTGCTGATTTAAAATTGGCTTTGACAAACTGCTCTGTTAAATCGTGCTGTGTCAACAGCCTCTTCCCTCTGCCTGCACTGCTCTTGGTGCAGGTGAATGGGTGATACTGTTAGTTAGCCACATGGTTTGACTATTTTGAAGTCTGAACTTCAACTGTAACTTTCCTGATGTAGTGAATGTTAAAAAGTCTTTTAGAGTTTGGGGTGTTTTTTTGTAAACCGAAAGCTCCCAAAATGCATAGTTATAAGAAGGTGTAGCTTTATTCACTGTTTTCTGACAAGTCCCTTACTGAGGCTATGTTCCTGTAGTAGACAGACTTGCCCCCTTTCTGAGAGCTGAGGTCTCTTTCC
>NW_008618362.1:7569-9435 GCF_000691845.1 Merops nubicus
AGTGGGAACGTTCTCACAGAAACAGTGACTGTCACGTTTGCCTCGCCACCTGCAGAGGGTAGGACTGCTTTCATAACTTGGCTGTCTCCAAATGGCATTTCTTGTATTAGCTGTGTCACAGAGCTTCAGTTTCCTGCCAGAGGAGTTGTTGTCATGTTCTGTCCCTCAGCTGAACTTAAGATGATTTATTTTGGTGTGTATTTTGGCTTGTTTAACTATTTGATTGCATGTGTGGAAAAATACGTATAAGTCATGATGGGATTAACAGAATTATGAAAACTATAAATTTGGATTTTCTTTAGCATCCTCAAGCAACTGAAAATTTTAACAGGATGGTGATGTGGAAAGAACACTTTACCTTGGATGAAGATGTTAATAGCACCTGTGTAGAGAGAATTAAATTCCTACTGGACAGATAATCTGTCAGCACACAATACCCAGGAGCCAACTGGGTACACAAGTTCCTTGGTGGTTTGTGCTCCATACATGCTCAAACATCTTGCTAAAAAGTACTGGAATGCATATTTGGTTTCCTGCTTCTTACAGAGTCATTGCCTTGATGAGTTCAGCTGCCAGGATTAGGCCCTGCACAACAAACACTGTTTCTGTTGTCAGAATTGAGAGCACTCTTTTTTTATTTTTCCTTAAATGCTTAGAATAGAAACAGAAACATGGGTGTTTAGTGGCAGCAGGACTGTGAGAAATGTTTCTTCAATTATTTATGTGCTATAACTTCTGTATTCATGTGTAAAACCAAAGTAGCATCTCTTCACAGCAATTGCTGAGCCAGCTAACAAAGTATTGAACTTCCTCCCACTCTGCTCCAAAAACCAGTGTAGATTTCTGTAGAAACTTGTTTTTATGCATTCATAGCCAAAGGCCTGTTTTCTTTTAAAGCTGTTAGTTGCACTATTTTTCCTGTGTTGAATGTGGGCTCCTACTACTATTACTTCAAAACATGTACTTAAACAAAATACAGGTGTTTGTAACTAGATCTACTTGCTACCTGTGTAGTTAGGATTGCACATAGGCTGAGATCCTCTGCTGGATTGTGGTGGCTGATAATAAATTTAAAATGAGATTATTCTGCCCTTTTCCTTGGGTTTCTAGGATATTTTCTCTAGTGTGACACCAAAATAACTTCCTGCATGTTTGTCTATGCTTTCCCCACCCCTTGTTTAATAGGTTTGATATGTGATTTATCAGAAAAGTTGTTGGCTTTTAGTAAGGATATCGTTGCAGCAAGGTGGAAGAGCCTAATTGTTTGCATACATTAAGATAATGCTGCAGACTTCTTAGATGTTTTTAATCTCAGTGTCACTGCCAGCTTCCTTCCCCATTTCACTGCAATATGGTGGTGGGTGCTTTTTGTTCTAGACAGCTGATAGAGAAATTACAGGGACCAAAGGGTCACTGCCACAGTTGTTCGAAGATTTTCTCATGTCAACAGTTATCCTCCACTATGGTTCTTGCCTGAAGAAGTCCTGATGTGTTTGAGTTTTTGCCCTTTGGCCCCTGTCACTCCTTGACCTATTTCTTATGTGTGTTGTACCAGGAAATATAACCCCCCTAGAGGTTTGGCTCCCTGTATGATTTCTCCTAAATGACTTGATGAACTTGATTTACATGAAACTGCTCCATGTAAATCCAGTGCATTTACAGTCAATAAAAAGGCCAGTATTGGCTTTGTTTCATTTGGGATTTTTTTAAACTCTCATTTTAACTGTTGCTGCAGTGGGTCAACTGGAACTGAAAGGCATCATGTATGCTTGGTGCTCTTAGGGCAAGAATTTCAGTGTTAATGAATGTCAGAGGACAACAGGTAAATTTTTAGGTGCAGTTTGAGTAGTGTCCTTCCTTTTTAAG
>NW_008618363.1:0-9595 GCF_000691845.1 Merops nubicus
GACAGTGCCGTGGGGCAGCAAACACCGCCCCCACCGCTCCCCCAGCCAGCTGGGTATGGTGTTTGGCCAGCCCGCCCATGGGGATGTCAACCTTGAACTGGCACAGCCACCCTTTATTGGCCTATGTCACCTTCTTGTGTCTGTCCTAGCCTGGCCTGAGCACTGGCTCCCTCCTTGCCCCACCAGTCCCGTACATTCCTGCATGGCCCCAAACTGCTGGAGACAGCACCGGGCAGTCCTCCCTGTTCCTGGGGCTGTGCCACCCCTCGCCTGACTGCCAGGGCTGCAGAAGAAGAAGGCTGCCTGCCTCTCTCAGGCCCTTTGTCCCCGTAGCCAGGCACTCTCCCATGACACTTTCTATATGTAGGCTGACTGCTGGGAGCCTGCCCTCTGCCCTTGCACCTTTCCCCAGGCAGCTCCTTCCTTCCCAGGCATGGTTCCCCGGCTGCTCTCGGCACGATCCAGCCTGGTGCAGAGGTCCCAGCTGCCCCCAGGGCCCCAAGCTTAGCCCAAGGCTTGTTTGTGGGAGCCTGACCTCACGTGCAGGGGAGAGAGAGACGAAGGTACAGGCGGCGTAGAGTTCATGGAATGGCCCTTGGCCCTGCTTCTGTGGTGCCTCTCAAGGTCAGGGCACTGCTCTGCCCTGGGGAAGGCCTCGTGTGAGAGGTGAGAAGAGAGGGTCCCTGCCTCTGCTCGCTGTGCCTTTCCCTCCTGGTGCTGCCTCAGGGAAGGAGCAGGTGCTACAGTGGCTGCAGTGGATGAGGAGAGGTACAGAGTGAGGGAAAGTGGCACAGCCAGGTGGTAGGAGATAGTGAAACTCATCTGTTACGGTCCCTAGGCTTCTGCAGGAGAGATTGTGGAGGACACGGTGGAGGAGCATGGCCACATGCTGCTGCTGGCCCACGTGCACTGCACCAGCTGCACAGATATATAAGGAGCCCCTACTCCCTGCCAGGAGCAACCAGAGTACCCCTGAAGGCGAGCTGGGTGGCACTAGGAGCAGTGGGACAGGGGATGTGGGCAGCAGTGGCAGAACAGCCTGTCCTGCATCAGAGCAGGCAGCCCTGACCTGAGCTGCTGGCAGCAATGAGCCACTTCAGGGCTTACCAGGCAACCAGGCTTTTGTGGAGGTCTTTTTCTTCTCTAGAAGCCTGGCTTTTTGCAGGGCTTCCAGCACCTCCATGACTGCTGCTGCAAAGCAGTGCCAGCAGCAGCACTGCTGGGCACGGTGCAGCAGCTCAGCCCTGCAGTGAAGCTCCCCAGCTCTGCCATCCCAGGACACAGCTCTAGTAAAAGCTAGGTGAGGCTTTTCCACCTGCTTGCACCCACTGGAGGTGGCAGGTCCTGAGAGGAGAGTGGGAGAAGGCAGGGAGTAGGTGGTGATGCCTGCAGATCCTCCACAGAAGATGGGGGTGGGTCTGCATGGGAAGCCAGCCCCCACTGTTGTCAGGGCTGACTTTTGGCTTGCCAGAAAGGGGATTTACTTAGTTTGGGTCACAGTGTTAGCAGAACAGGCTGCTTCCCCAGAGATTGTCTGTGAGTCCCTATCAGCTGAGGATGGATGTGTTGAGTCAGTCTCAAGCCATGAGCTTGGGAAGGTAGTGCTGGGAGCCCCTCTTATGCCTGAGGCACTTGGCAGAGGCACAAGGATGAGCCTGGCTGACTTATAGATGAGGGCCATGGGAGAAGGGAGCTATGCCAACGTGGTGTACCTTGTGCTTTTTCCCATCCCATCCCACCCCATCCCATCCCATCCCATCCCATCCCTGCGAGACTCAGGGCTCTCAGAGGACCAGCCGGGACCCATCTGTGGTGTGCAGCTGAGCTGCAAGCACAGCCCCACAGGACAGGTATTGTGTTCAGAGTGACTGTCACTGTGTTGTGTCCTCATGTGATCCATCCTGGGTGACAGCAGGACCCTGAAATCTGCTTCTTAACGCTGTCCCTGCCCTTCTGCCTTGTCTGTTGCATGGCCCTTGCCCACGCCTCCCCAGACCCCTGCCCGAGGGGCACCTTGCCATCCTTCCAGACTCAGAAAGGCCAAACCCTCTCCCACCAGCCAGCGCTCCCCATTTTCGGGAGCGCCCACCCGCTCACGGGAAGGTCCCGCGCTGCGGCCAGCAGGGAGCAGCACAGGACGCCACTCCCGGTGCGCCTCCCGGTGAGGATTTCGTGGGTGCTCTCTCTGCCGCGGCCCCGGCCGGGGTCCCAGCTCAGCTTCTCCCTCAGCCCCCAGCTCAGCTTCCCGATAGCCTCCATTTCAGCCCCCAGCAGAGACCCCAGCTCAGCTTCCCCCATAGTTCCCAGCTCAGCCCCCAGCAGAGACCTCAGCAGACCCGTCTCGGGGTCAGGGAGCTGTGCAGAAAGAGCAGGCAGGGGCTAGAAGCCAGTGCCTGCCCTCCAGGGCCAGACAAACTCTGCCAACGCCTCCCCAGCAGCATGAGCACTGCAGCTCCCGGTGGTGCACCCCAGCCCCACGCGTCATGGGTGCAGGACCCCCAGAGGGTTTCCTTCTCCCCATCCCACCCCCCGAGGGTGTCCTTCTCCCTGGGCCATGTTAGCGCATCCTGTGCCCATGGGTGGACACGGCTTTGCAGAAGGGCTGTGGGAGGGAATCCCTTGGGTGAGACCCAGTGGCTGGGCTGCCGG
The DNA here is from genome assembly GCF_000691845.1 of Merops nubicus. Lineage (NCBI taxonomy): Eukaryota > Metazoa > Chordata > Aves > Coraciiformes > Meropidae > Merops > Merops nubicus. Next base: position 2,650 of record NW_008618363.1, read on the forward strand.
TCATGGGTTCAGCCTGCCCTTCTTTTGATGTCTCATGGTTGTGCTCCCCAGAGCGGCCTGGGGGCTTGGGAACCTGCGGGAGCGTGACTGACAAGGAGGGGAAATGGTGAACGGCTGGTACTGTTGGAAGCTGTGGGAAAGGGCCCTCCTGGAGACTTCCCTGGAGGATGTTTGGGAGCATTCAGCCACAGCTCCGCTGCCGATTCGCCCAAGGGGGAAAAGCATGACGAGATGGGCTTAGTCTCCAAACAGGATTTAGTGAGCCGTGCCAGACGTTTGCACAGAGCCGAATTCCTCCACGCCAGCCAGCGACTGTTGGACCAGGCACAGACCGGGGCCAGCTCGGCCGTGAGAGAGCTCCTGGGGCTGCATTTGGAGCCCTTGTCTCCGCATGTGGCGCAGAGCCTGTCTGAGGGTGGGCAGCCTCTGGCCGCAACTGTGCTCCCCGAGAGCCAGAGGACAGCTCTGCCCACTGCCACCAAGGCGCCTCTGGAAGGCTGATGGGGAGCCATGGCTTCAGGCTATCCCTCGGGGCTGGGATTCAGCCAACCTCCAGAAAGGCTTCCTCTGCCTTTTAGATGGTGCTGGGAGATCCAGGGAGCTGCTGGGCACCTGGCTGCGCTGGTGCACGGATGGGCCTTGCGGGGGGAGTGAGACCACACAGCGCCTGCCACCCTCCTTGCTCCTGCCAGGTCCCCTCGTTCCCAGCTGGCTGCAGGTCCCCCATGGCATTTATGAGTGTGGCTGGACACCAGCCAGCTCTTTCCTCAATGGCTCTACTCCGTCACGCCAAGGAGCGGGATGTGCCCCCGGCACTGCTTCAATGGGCCAGATGACCTTGACTATAGTGTGGCTCTCTCCACCCCATGCCAGCTCCATCCTGCGCCAAGGACACCCGCTGTGAGACCATGACAGGATGACACTGGGTGCTCTGAGAGGCCCGTGCCCCTGGGCTGCCATTTCTGGAAGCTGCAGGGCGTTCCTGCCCGCCAGGGGTTAACCCAGGCTCCTCCGTAGGAGTGGGAGCCTGTGCTGCGTGTCTCGAGTTTGCCCAGGTCTCAGCTCAGCGCCTGGCAGGTGGAACCAGCCTGCTGTGAGGGTAACGTTTCACTCTTGGCTGGTGGCTGCACAGCTGTCACTCAGTAACTAACCATGAAGCAACTCGGTGGCTAATTGGTGTCATTAGGCAGGAAATGCTTGTAAGAAGCAGCAAATAGGTGGCTGAAGCTGAGGAGAGGGCAGCAGTGGTGTAGGGAGGGATGATGTTCAGGGAGAGAGGTAGAGGGATGGGGGGATTGCTGTGTGAAGGATCATGCTCAGAAGGTGCTGGTGACAAGACAACACCAGCAGTGGCTTGGGCAGAGGTGTTTATCTCCCCCCCAGCCTGCCCGCCAGGTGGTGTCCTGCATGCCAAAAATGCTGCTGCCCCATGGGGCACCAGACCCTCCCCTCCAGCAGTCTGAGAGGGTCTGGAGCTTGACTGGACCCCACCACCCATGCCAGCCCCAAGGAGTCCTGTGGGCACCCAGGGCCCCTTGCTGAGCTGTGCAGGCCTGACAGACAATGGGGTTTGTTTCTGCTTGCCCAGCTGGAAAACACCCACAGTCCCACCACCGGCCTGGAGGCACATGGAGCTGAGGCTCTTCCTCGCCAGATCCCTGGGCTGTTTGCTCACTGGGGGCACAAGCTTTGGGAGGTGGCTGTGTCACCCTGTTGCCTCCTGGTATTAGCAGTGAGGGGGAATGCTGAGCGTGAGGAGGCTGTGAGGCTGATTGGCAGCAAGTGCCTCCCTCTCCCCTCCCTCTCCTTGCAGGTTTTCGCCCAGGGCTGCCCCTCTGCTGGCAGCGAGCTCCTGCTGCCTTCAGCCCCCTAGTGAAGAAGTGACAGGCAGCTGCCTGACTTTATCTCGGCAGGTCGAGCCGTGTGAGGAAGCAGAGGGACGGTGGCAGGCTGGAGATCTGCGCGGTTCCCTGCGAGCGGTGACGTGCCCGGCTGGATTTCCGTGCCACGGGCAGAGCTCGGGAAGGGGTTGCAGCCTGCTTCTTCCCCACCTCCTCCCACTCGGGCTAGGACCACCAGGTAAGCACCACCTCTGCCCTGCCACCTTTCATCCCAAAACGCAGGGCAGGGCACCAAGGTGCCAGGGGGGTCACCATCACGAGCCCTGCAAGCAACGACCGGAGAACCCCCACCCCAAAGGGGGTCTGCCAGCAGTTCAGCAGCCAGGACTCTGCTCGGGGTCAGCCAGGGCCTGCGAGGGAGCAGCAGAACTAAACCAGTCCCGGAGCCATTCGCTGATCTCAGCAACGGGCTGAGATGCTTTGTTGACTATCAAAGCATCCAGGATTGTTGCAGTCTTGTTATAACTCGATTCCCAGGAGCCTGTAGTGGGTTTTTTCCCTCTCCATTGGCTAATAGGTTAATAACCTGCTGGCATTTGACAGAGGTCCAGCATCTTCTGTGTTTCCCTCCATGTGACTGATTAAAATGCCCCTTCTCCCCCTTTCCCAGCCTGGCTGTGCTCTGCTGCCTTGTCACACGTGCAGAGAATCGGATACGGCTGCTAATCTGCTTGCCACCCCACTCCTGCCTGCCTGCTCTGCCTCTGAAACACACTGGCTCTCTGTTTCTGTGCTCCGGGGTGCCGAGGCTCTCTGAGCTGAGCTGCCCGTGCCTTCCTCCAGGACAGGGTGGGCAGCGCCTGCTGGAGGGAAATGCTGTCGCCATGGGTCGTGTTTGCAAAGGGGAGGGTGGTTTTGTGACAGAAAGGGGAGCTGGGTGGCATACAGACCCCTGCCTGCGGTCCTGCTGCAGGTTGACAGCCTCGCTGTGCCTCAGTTTCCGCTGCCCCTAGCAGAGGCACATTAGAGGGAAAGGGAGCTCTCATTGCAGAGGAGGCTGGTGGGTTAATTAATGTATGGTTGCAAAGCGCCTGCAAATCTCCAAGGAAAACGGTTGACGTGGGTGCCAAGTGTAAAGGATCCTGGAAACACTAAGTGCCTGCAAATGATGCCTAGGTCCTCAGGCCCTAAAACTCAAATATTGCCCAAGAGGCATGGAAAATTTTCCTTCAGCTCATATGATGCATTACCCACAGTCTGGAATAAATCTTTTTACTCTTGCTTTCCAAACCAGCTGTTTGTTTGCTTTCCCCTTTTGGATTTCGCTGCCTTAGTTGAAACAGGGAATTGCTACAAGAGGAAAAAAAAAAGAAAAGTAGCTTTTGTGAATGCTTTGGCAGCAAGCATCTCTGAAGGGAGAGCACTTTGCCTGTTTGTTCTGCCTGTTAGACACCAGTTTTGAGCAGAGTGTACAAACTGGGCTCCAGGTGCTGGTGTCGCCATGCCTGCGGCACACGTCTGAGGTTTCAGAAAGAAAAGTCAAACGTCTGGGCAGCTTGAGCCCCGACAGCGTGTCCTGGAGAGTATGTCCATGGGACTCTCAGCCTTATGTAAGGGAGAGGCTTTGCTGGCTGCTTTCCTCTGGGAAAGCAGGGCTCTGCCTTCTCCCTTTGCTCTGGGGAGCGCAGCAATCTGCGAACGGCAGCAATCTGTTTTGGCACCACACGGCTGCTTTGGGCATAGTGAGGGTGGAAGAGCAAGAAGCCCCCAGGGCCAGCTCGAGGCTGCCTTTTTCTCTCACCCAAATTACACCGAGGAGAAACATCTAGCTCTGTGTGTCATACTGGTGTTGTATGGTGGTGGGCCCAGGACCAGTGCTGGGCAAAGCACCAGCTGTTTCCAGTTTGGAGCAGAAGCCATTTCCGTAGCTGTTTGCCTCTCCTGGGAAGGTTGTTGTTAGGCTTGCGAAGGCAAAGGCAATATGACATGCAAGTCACTTGGGAGCAGAGGGCTTCACAAAGGCAACACATCCTGTGCAGGATGAAGCAAGGCAGCTTGCCCTTCTGCAAGGGCTCGTGTTTGCAGGGCAATAAGTGGCTTTGTGATTTGCACCTTCCCTCGCAGAGGAGATGTCATCCCTGAGACCACATGCTGGAGCTGGCATCATGCAGCCCAAGGACTGAGGATGGACATGCTTCCCAGGAGGCTGAAGTGCCGCTCCTGAGATGAGACCCGGGGGTGAAATCTCTCTGTCCCACACCAGCCAGGGCTGGATTTTAATGGACACTCTCCCCTAGCCTTAGCCTTCCTCACTCCACGGTGTCCTGCTTGCCCTGTGTCTCCTGCTTGCCTGAAGTAAGGCATCATCAGAGCCCATCCTGCAAGGCTCTGGTGGGTGGGTGCGCAGGTCTGTGCAGAGAAGCAGCTGGCAGACAGTGCTGTACTTAGGAGCTGGAAGCTGCCTCTCTCCTTGCCCCCTCGGGGTGTATCTGCTGGTCTCCTGTCTGCCTGTGGTCACTGGTGGCTGCGACGCTGTTCAGCTAATGGATTTCCAACCCCCTGTCTCCACTGACAAACATCTCCGTTGAGAGATGTTGACTCCAGTGCTCGGGAGTGGCTGTGCAGACAGGACCAGAGCTGTGAATTAGAGATCATTTAAACCCCTACTTTGGTGATGGTAAGTGCTACGCACCCCGCTGCTGAAAGCCTGAGGTGAGGCAGTGGCTACACCCACCCTGTCCTGAAGCAGAGATTTCCTGGAATATCCACTTAAAGGTAAATTTTGTGGTGTTTCTCCTCCCAGTGAGGTCTGGGGCTCTTAATGATGCTGAGAGCCTTGTTCTGGCTTCTCAGACGATAGCGGCAGTTCAGCTGGGCACTGCTGGTCTGGATCCTGTGCTCTGGGGGGTTGGTTCCCACAGCTTTTAACCCGTGCTGACGTTGGAGCTTACACAGAAAAATAAAAATGTAGTGATGTTCAAATTCTGGAGAGGAGAGGAGGTGGAGGAGGAGCTCTGGCAGAAAACAACTTTCTATATCAGAAAGGATTAGGGAAAGCAGGCTGAAGAAAGGCAGGCTCAAGGCTTTCATCCATCATTGCCTGGAAGATGCAGCAGGAGCTTAATTTAAGATAGGAGCTTTTAAATTTAATTTGATCTGATATGAATCTTGCATTTAAGACAACAGCCTCCTGCCTTACGTAACAACACTGTCTGCTGCTCACTTCATCCCACTATCTGACCCTAGAAACCCGTAACAGCAACAAATATCTACTAGCTCGGAGAAAGAGATCCTGTGGCAGAGGCTGCTACTGAGCAGGACAGCAATGAAGTTGCTTCCTGAGGGTGACACACCACAGTGTCACCATTGCATCTCAGAAAGCACCGGTAGCTGTCTCACCCCTGTCTCCCTTGCCTTTTTCTTGAGCTTTGGGGACTTTCTGCTTACGTGTTGACATTTTGCAGGTTCCTTTTACAAGTCTTGGTGCTTGGACTCTGCAGGGAGATGCACGTTAGAGATCATCTCGCTGTGAGATTGTGACTCTGGGTTTTGCCAGAGCGTTCGGGGGGGGTGTTTTAACTTCCGATTTTAATTTCTAACCCTAAACGGATCCTTGCCTGCAGATCGTTTTCCAGGGCTGCTTATTAACGGAGCAAACGCTTTCGCAGTCAAAGCTGCTCTCGGGGACTTCCTGGTGCTGCTGCCGGCGGCCACGCGAGGTAGGTGAAGGGGGAGAGCGAGGAAGGGCCTGTGCTGCTGCCGGAAGCACCCAGAAACACCCAGCTACATGAATAAGATTTTTACAGACCGTTTAACTGCCCGGATATGAGGTTGAATTCAGGTGTGCTCCACGTTGCCGGGGGACAAAGTACCCAGAGTCCTGCCTGCACCTTGGCACTTAAACAGAACAACAGGCTTTTATCACAGCGGAGATAGCTGTTCCAGAGAAGGGAGACTGCAGACAGGCGGCCTGAAAATAAATAAAACCAGCTTGAAGGCCACGCCTGCTCTTTAGATAGTGGATACGTGCAATACTTGCATCCTCTGGATACAGGGGAATTGCTAAATTTAAGAGGAATCTCTAAATTTTAGACAGGTCTGCCCATCCCCTGCCATCATGGGTAGCACCACTATGAGTGCAGAGAGCAAAAAGCAGTCTTCAGTCCTCTCTGTAAGCCTATATAGATGTATAGATAGATAGATATTTATGTATCCTTGTATTTACACCCAGAAGTGGTGACTGCCAGCAGAGAGAGTTCTTGCCCAGGTTAGGATGCAGCACCGGGGACAAGTGATGGACCCAGGAGACAGGACCAGTTCACACTCCATATATTTACATTATACGTAATGTACAGCTCTTTAGAGCTAGAATATTTACTCCTATATGGATATTAATGCACACCCAGAGCTGTGTGCAGCTCGGGAGCGTAGAGGGGGCGGGTTTGCTCTCATCCCTCCGGGGCTGTGCGTTGCTAATCCCGCCGAACCCTGGGCTGGGAGGCTGGGCTGGGAGGGAGGACCGGGGGTTTCCCCTCTGCCTGCGGGGCGTGGGTTTGCGGACAGACACGGAAAGGGGGGGAGCCAAGGGCGGGCAAACCGAGAGGGGCAGGGCCGGGAGGAGAAAGCGGCTCGGCGGGGCGCGGAGGAGCGCGGAGCAGGTGGGTTCACCCGTGAGGTGGGTGCCGCTGCACGGGGGTGGTGGGAGGTCGCGGCGTCTCTTCCCGGTGCGAAATTACGGAGGGGGGCGGGATGGAAGAGGCGCGTGGCGTTGAAGGCGGCAAAAGGAGGAGGAGGAGTTTGCGGAGCGGGGAGGGAGGAAGGCGGTTTCTCATCCGCGGCGGGGACAGAAGGCGCCGGAGCCGGCAAGGAGCTGGGGGGCAGCGGTGGACGCCCCGATTTAAGGTATTGGCTCAAAATCGCTGAGCTTGCAACTCCCCCCACCCTAGCCCCGCTTTTCCACCCCGAGGCTCCGCGGAGCGTTGGGTTCCCCACGCACCCGGCAGCTTTGAAACGCTACTCGGAGCCTCGGGGGGGAGTCGGGGGGGTTTTCAGGATCCGGCACCGCAGCGGTGGTCGCGGCTCCCGGGCGGGGAGGGCGGGGGGCG
>NW_008618363.1:9638-9945 GCF_000691845.1 Merops nubicus
CGGGGGCGGCGATGCGTGGGTGCTGCTTTTTGGGATTCGGGGTGGGTGGGGGTGTTTCCCCTTCTCACCGCCTCGTGCGACTCTAAATTCTCTGTCGTGGTTATTGCCGGGGTGTGTGTGGAGGGGAGAACATGTGGTTTCAGGGGTTCTCAGCTGAGCGGGCAGCGTGTGGTTCTGGGGATGGGAAGCGGGATGATGCTCTGGCGCCTGGGATGCAGGACTTGGCAGAGGGGTTTTTGCAGAGGTTCTCCAGCTTCAGAGGTGTGCATCTCTGCTCGAGCACCCGCGTGTGTGCACGGCAGCGGCT
>NW_008618363.1:9999-16728 GCF_000691845.1 Merops nubicus
CTGCTGTGCAAGAAGTGAGGCAGAACATCCTTGGCTGCCATCAAAGATGCTTGGGCCGGGGTTGCTCCAATTTCTGCTCAAGAAAATGCTCCCAGTTGGCTGTGAGATGCTGTGGAAGATTTTTGTAAGCATTTCTTTCCATTCCTGAGTAAGCCTGGTCCTGGCAGGAGCACTGAGAGCTCGTGTGGAGCTCTTTTGTGCTGCCCTCCCCACCTCGTAGCTAAATCTGAGCCTCTATAGTTAAACCAGAGCCTCACACCCCTGCTAGGTGCTAATACTGGCAGACAAACAGAGTCCCTGCCTGTACTCACCAGCGCTCCCATCTGCCTCTCGGGAACGGGCTGTGGAGCTGCGGGATGTGTGGGAAGGCAGCAGCAGCCAAGGCCCGGGGCTGTGGAATTGCAGGCAAGTGAGCCTGTCTTCTTGAACCCAGTAGATTCCCCAGGGCTGGGGGCTGCAGGAGGAATTCGTGCAGCTGTTGGCCACAGCTGGATGCGCTTCCCAGCTGCTCCGAAGCAGGAAGCAGCCCGACTGGCCCCTCAGTTCCCTGTTGAGAGCCGACACAATTGAGGGACTTCTGTGAATGTTGACACGGGAAATCCCCCTCCCCTCCCGCCGTGTCCCAGCTCGGTGGCAGCGCTTCCTCTTGCCAGCCCCTGCGAGCTGCCGGACCCCAGAGCCTCGGGCTCCCTCGAGCCTGCCTGCTCTACAAAGCTATCTCAGGATGTCACTACCCAGGGATGCTTTTCTCTCAGCTTCACTGGTTGTCCAGTTGCAACTCGTGGGTCACTGATATGGTCAACACCAGGTATGTGCCCTCTGGAGCACTCCTGCTCCCACTGTTGCTTTTTTCTCCTGAAAAAGATGGGTAGGCTTGCTCTTGGTTCACTTGGAAGGTCTTGGCACCAAGGGCTACAACATAGGCCCCAGAAGATGGTTTGCAGAGTGGCTGTTCCTCCACAGCTAGATGAGAAGTGAGGGCCTATGCCATGCCAGGTACCTGGAGTGAAGGGGATGAAGAAGTTCACTCCCCCGTGAATGAGCAAATTAACGCCAGCACACAGGGCTGTGTGGCACCTCCACCCTGCCATTGTCCCTCTTCTCCCTTCCTCCACAAGCTGCATAATTAACTACTGGCATAGTTTCCCCATCATGGCATCCCTGTTCTCATTATCTTGGGCTGGGAGGTGTTAATGAGCCTCTTCCTCTTTGAAGATGAGCCATGGGGCTTTGTTCTTGCCCTGGCCTGACCTGTCTCCCTTCTTGTTGTGGTCTGGGGGAAAGCCAGGGTGCAGAGGACAAGGCACACGTTCACCCACTCCCACGCTGCACCTTCCTTGCTCTTCCTGGCTCCAATCCCAGTTCCACTGTCAGAAGGGGGCTGGGGGACCAGCCAGTCAGGCCAGAGGGGGCCCAGGAGCACCCCCCTGCCCTGTCCAGATGGGAAGGCACCGACCATTGGCTTTAGGAAGCCAACGAGCAGCTGCTGGTGCTTTCTCTAGCACAGATGTAGATCTCAGTTGTTTTCAGCATAACGTCCAGGTCCTTGGCAAGTGTTAAGGAAGCTGCAACACCCGCTCTTATCAGCAGAGCTCTGTTTGCTTGCAGTCCTTGCCCGCGCTGTACCGACCCCACAGTGCAAACTCTGCTCACCATCCTCCGCCTTCCTTGAGCCCCCCAGCACCCAGCTCTGCCCCATGACTGGTGCTGCTGGACTGTGAGCTCTGGGGGTCTCACCTCCACAATAACTCATGCTCGGGTGCAAAGTACCATGCAGAGTGAGCTACAGGCATCTGCAGATGGGCGGGAGTCAGGGTTTGAGCAGCCACCCACCCAGCTATTAGGATTTGATTAAGCAACCCGATAAAGGCCAAGTGCTTTCTAGGTTAAGAGTGTGTAAGGCCTGAGATGGGAGAAAACATTCGTGGAGTAGAGGCAGATCTTGGGTGGGTTTGGTTACATCAGGATGTGTGGTCTGGAGGGGCCCTACTGCCCCAGCTGAGGTTTTAGTGCAGTGCTGCACCCCACCTCCCACACGAGACCCTGCAGACGTGGTTGAGGGATTGGCTGTACATGGGCTCTGGGGTCCCCATGTGGGACAGCAGCCATGGTGCTGTGTGAGGAACGTGTATGAGAGTTGTTGCTCCCACAGGACAAGGGAAGCTGTTGTGTCAGGGTAATGCTGGCCCCTTGTAACTTCATTGCTAATGCTGGTGGTGTGGAGAGCATCACTGTTGTGACAGTTTGGTCCTGCTCTGGCTTGGAGCAGGCTTTTCTCTGGTCTCACCAATCTTCAAGAAAGGGGAGCTCAAGCACTGGGTATGCATGGCTGTCATGCACCATCCTTGATGCAAACTGGTGAGCGTGGCGTTCTGAGTGCAGTGCTTGAGGCTCTCTTTCAGCCTCATAGTTAAGCCATGGGTGAGCACACTCAGGCTTCATCTCGAAGAGCCCAGGTTTTTTTGAGGTCAAAGGAGAGCAGAGACCTATTGCCTGCTTGCTGTCTCATGCAGAAGGCAGCAGGAAATCAGGCAGATTTCTGCAGAGCCTTCTTGCCTTCTTCCCACCACACCACTGTCAGTGGAATCTGCTTCAGTTCATTTCCTTTAGGACTTGTCTGATGGGAAAGCACCTCGCTGTGAAATGTGCAGCTGGAAACTCATGGAGCGAGAGGACCGAGGCGGCGCAGAGGGAGGAGGCAGGCAGGAGCTGGGGGTGCAGGGAAGCAGTGCTGGGAGGGATGTGGATGGGTCGGGAGCAGCGGTGGGGTCGGAGGGTCGGGCTCCCACCCGGTGAGCTGCCTGCTGCAGCCAGGTGCCAGGGCTGAGTCACAGCAGCAGGACCGGGTCTCCTCCCACGCTTCTGCCACCGGCCTTACTGTGCCGAGGGCAAGCTATCACCTGAATGCCTACCAGCCTTCTCCTGCAAGGCTGCTGGGGAGAGGGGCATCCCGCCTGGGCCACCTGGCTTGGCTTCTCTCGCTGCTGCCCATGCGGCGACTTTCGAGCGTGGTTCTCCCGCACCCCTGGGGGAACCCCTTGGGGTTCCTAGGTGTTGGGCTGTGGCTGAGGCTGGCGGGGTTGGGCAGATCTCCACACCGTCCTGCTGAGAGCAGGAGCGTTATCCATTAACCACAGGAGGAGGCAGACCAACGGCAACACAACCAAGCTATTAAGAAGCGATCCACCCTTCCCTGCAGCTTCTCCTTCCCATCTTCACACCCACTCCTCTTGGCACTACAAGGCTGTTGTGACTTCGTGGTGAACCACACCAGGCATTGATCTGCCAGCGGGTTCCCGGGTAGGACTTTACCCCAGAGGCAGCGGGAGTGGGGTGCTCAGGCAAGGGGGAGCAAGAACCATTCCTCGAGGGGGGTGGAGAAACAAACCCAACAGCAGTAAATAGCCTGGCTGTTGATAAACAAACACAGGTCCTCTCCTACCAGCTGTCCCTCTCTTTCTTCCCTCACAGCTGCAAGGGGGATGTGGTGTGCCAAGAAGGGATTGCTTCAGCAGGGCGCAGCCCCTGGGCTCCTTATCACCCAGCATCACTGTGGGAGTGCATCGGGGTGTTCAGGCACCCAGGCAAGCTCCAGCAGGACACCTTGCCAGATAGCCAGCCCATACTGACAGAGGCTGCGCTACCCTCAGGTCTCAGCAGGGAATTCCAGGGCTGTCCTCATCTCCTCTGCTCCCCAAATTAACATGGGGGAGGCTGGGAGCCTGGTGGAGCCTGCAAGCCGATGCCAGCGTCTGCAAAGCACCCTTTCCTGCCAAAAAAAACAGGGTTCTCCATGCTTCCCTGAGGCATCCCTGAGGACGCTAACGGTCCCAGGGAGCCCAGAACCTTGTGGCTGTGGCACACCGGGTGATGGCTGGTTGCACGGATGTGGCAATGCCTGTGGCTTGGGATTTGGAGGGGATGTGACTTACCCTTTCCTGAACTTGTGGCCAGGCTTATTATTGTCAGTTGTGTGGGAGATTCTGTTTTGCCAGGGTTCGGCCAGTCGTAGGGATGGGCTCCGCACCCCAGGCTGGCTCTCCCTGCCTGACCCTACTCACATAAAGGTTTTCTTGTTTGCCATGGGTTAGCTGAGCCCAGCGCCAAGAGCAGGAAGTTTGGGTTCTGACTTATTCCCTCTAAAGGAGGTGTCAGCCTTAAGCCTTGCTCTGGCTCCACATGCAAGACCTGAGTCCTGCCGAGGCGTTCGGGAAAGCTGAGTTGTCAGGGAGGAGGGAAGAGGGTGCCAGAGGTGGCGTGTCCACCCTGGGCGTTTACTCCAAATCCCTTGCTTGCTCCACGCCCATGCTGTCACCTCAGCTTTCCATTCCTTGGTCCACAGACGGTGCACTGCCCACATGGCTCGGCTGGAGCTGGGATGTGGCAAGCCCGGCTCTCAGCATCTTCCCCTCAGCCTATTTTAACATCAGCTGGGAAATGTGCAGGCGTGTGTGGCTCCTGGAGTCCCTCCAACTGCTGGGACTTGTGGGGACGGCTGTGCACTGCCGCTCAGAGGCGGGTGCAGCTTTGGGAGTGACTGGCTTTGGGCACACGGGGGGAGCACACCCACCCAGGGCATCAATCCCTTCTCTCTCCTTTTGTTTCTGGGGATTGTAGGATGCCCCTTGGCTGGGACAAAGGGGGTGAGGGAGTGACAGACACGCCCCATCTCCTGTAGCAGAGTTGCTGTACCCCTGTCCAGTGTGAAATGGCTGCATTTAGCAGCTGAAGCTGGTTCAGGGTTTGCGAGATGCTGCGGCTGTCCGGGCAGGGAGCGGGATCTTGGCAGGACAGGCGGCTGGCAGAGGGAGCACACAGGACCACAGCCAGTGCCAAAACCTGCTTCCCTGCTCGCCATCCCCTTTCCCAGTAGGGTGTGGACATTGCATGCCAAAGCAGTTGGCCAGGGCCTCCGTTCCTGAGCTGACCTACGAGCAAAAGGCCGCTTTGGTCTGCGGGACCCAAAATAGCCCTTGTATTTTTGTCCCAGCTGCCGGGCACAGTTGACGTGTGGAGGACGGAGCCAACCTCGACCTGCCACAGGCCTGGCTGGGGTTGGGCCCTGAAAAAAAAATCTTAGCTTCTGCCAGGGAGCTGCCGGTCAGCAGGGAGGAATCGCCCCTCCAAATTTTGGGAGCTGGGGATGCCCAGGGAAGATCGTGTTGTTCTGGCTCTGGTTTCATTCCTCCACCCCTCCTCTAAATTGGAAGCAGCTGTGCAGCCTGGACCAGCCTCCAGGAAATTGTTGAATGGGGGCAAAATGAGCTCTGCTTCTGTGCCAGCCCCCCAGCAAGGCTGGCAGCCTGCTGCTCGGCTGGGCCCTAGGAGTGCAGGGGCAAGGCTCGCTTCATCCAGCCCCAGGGATGCTCTCCTACCTGCTCGGGGTGCACAGGTGAGGGGGCAGTGTGGCCCAAGGGTGTGTGGTTCAGTGGTTCCCTCAGGCCGTGGGCAGCTCTTGCCAGCTGAGGGTCTTGGCTGCAGTCATCTTTGAGCATTTGTATCTGGCGCTGGCTCCATATGGGAAGGACACAGAGCTGGAAGGACACAGAGCTTCTCTCCTGGGAGCTGAACGTGCCGCAGCATGTGGGAGGTGGTTGGGTGGCAGTGGGCAGGGGGCCGGTGTAGGTAGGTGCTCTTGCTGCTGGTTGACTGCCAGCTTTTCCTGCCCTACTAGAAGCAGCCTTGTTTTGGGCACAAGCGAGCAAGCCCTGGGTTTGGGCTCTCCAAGGGGGAGAGGATCCTCTGAAAAGTGCAGTGTGGCATTGGGGTGAGGGAGCGTGTTTGGGGTTGAGCTGAGTCCTCTAAGCCTCCTCTGCCAGGGACTTTGTGCATATAGGTTAGCTCCAAGCATAGCTTCAGGAAGGATTTAGAGGGGCTTTTGAACTTTCCAGTGATTTCACAGCCCCCTTGCCTTGCCCCTCACTGCAGCGCTGTTTTGAGGACCTCCGGGCTGCAACATAAGCTGTCCCCATCCTTCTCCCCCAGTCCCTCACCACAGGTTGGTCCATGCTCAACTCCTTTGTGTTGTTCCTGGCCTGACTCCTTTCCTTGGTCTGCCAGCTCTGAGCTCAGGCCTGGAGCCAGGAACATGAAGCAATGAAGGGAAGAATCCTCTCCGCTCTCCATCCCAGTACCCTGGGGGCAACCAGTGGCAGGTGGCCTCCTGCAGTCGTACTGCTCCTGGCGCATTGACCTTGGGGTAGCCATGTGTTGCTCATATGTATTGCTCTACCAAGCCCAGAAGAAGGCAGGGAGAAACTCATCTTGCTCCTCTTTCATTCCCCGGCCGTGGGACTCTGTCCCCTGGGTTTCTTCCCATACATTCTTTGAGTCCTTCCTTATCTTTGGACTTGTCTGGCTGTGAGCTGTCCTCGTCTTGTGTCACCATGCACTTCCTCATTATGGGTCTCACCTTCGTTCCTTTCAGCTGGAGACACGAGGGGGGAATGGGGACATGGTCCTGCAGGCTCAGCCCGTTCCTCTGACGCGCCGCTGCTGCTGCGCAGGGTGTGGCCGACCGAGACACCGTGTGTACAAACAGGGACTGCTGCCCAGCGAGCGCGGCGAGACACGGCGGGGAGCTGCTAAAGCCAAAGAGAAGCATCAGGCAGCCGTGCCCCAGAGGGCTCACCTAGGTGCTGCCCCAGCCCACCAGGGAGATCCCTCGTGCGGGTGGAAATAAGGAGCGCTACCGGGAGAGCCGGGCTGTGGGCTGGCAGGAGCCAGTGC
>NW_008618363.1:17156-17560 GCF_000691845.1 Merops nubicus
GCGCATTGCTCGCCTCGTGCCTTGTGCTGGGCCGTGGCTGGGCTTGCCTCCGTCCTCCACGCATGGCTCTCCTCCTGTTGCACTGAGCCCCAGACCCCTCCATGCAAGGAGGACCTGCTCCTGACTCGGCACTGCCTCTGGCTGCTCCTTGGGCTCCCAGCTGATTTTTACATTAATGGTGTCTGGCCGTTCTTCCCAGGGGTCCTGTAGGCTTTTCTCTGTGGGGAAGCGGAAGCAGTTCCGCCGTTTCTCTGTTGGGAAGCGGAAGTTCCTCCCATTGTGCCTCTTCCCGCCGCGGTCCCCCGGCCGCCCCCGGAGGAGCACCCCTTCCCGTAGCACCCCGTGGGCCCCGGGCAGAGCCAGGCAGCACCTCCGTTGGCCACACCGGCTCCTCGGGGGGCTCG
>NW_008618363.1:17603-17805 GCF_000691845.1 Merops nubicus
TGCCAGGCGAGGATTTAGGTCTGGGGAAACATCCTCAGGCTATCCCCCAACCCATAAGAGGTCCCGTGGTGGTGTGAGCCTCTGTAGCTGCCTGTAGAGGGTCATCCCCCTGCCCCTCCCCACCTGCAGGCAGCCCCTGGAAGTGCTGAAAGCTGCCTGGAAACACCGCTCAGGTCTTAGAGGCTGTTTCTGCCTGGTTTTG
>NW_008618363.1:17816-22804 GCF_000691845.1 Merops nubicus
CTGTTTCTGCCTGGTTTTGGAGGTTTCTGCAGCTGCACTGAGTGGGGCCCTGAGCAATTCATTCCCTCCGCACTTAGGAGAATGGGTCTTTGTTTTGATAAATTTCCCACAAACAGAGCCTGAACCTGGCGCTAGAAAAATGTGCCTCCTTCCCTAGCCTACTGAGAGGCAGGTCAGGGTTGTAGCTCGGAGGGGATGGTCTTTTCCCCTGGGGGCAGCAGCCTGAGCAGGTGCCATCATGGAAACCAACTCCTCAGGAGAGCCCCTACAAATCCTGTCTCTGCAAACAGGCTCCCAAGGGTAGCTTATCTCTACCCCTCTGACGCCTGCTCGGAAATGACGTCTTCCCTTAACTCCTGCCCCCACCGGGCACTGTATCTCCTGCTGCACCCCCAAACCTTAGGCCTTGGAGCAGATGACTGATCTGATATTTGCAGGACATTTCCTGCCTCTCCCAAGGCTGCGCCATCTCCGCAGTCCTGTGGCCTGAAGTGACCAGGAGCGAGAGTCTGGGATCAACCTGCCTTTCTGGTAAGCTTCTTCCTGTGACATTAAAATGTTCCCCAGCAGCATTTAATGGGATGCTGAGTAGGAGCACCCATCTTTGCTCCCATGGGGGGATTGTGTGGGTACCTGGAGGGGTTTTCTTTGGCTGGGAACGAGGTATTGGGTACTCCTCTGTGCTGAGGAGAGAGGTGTGTGCATTTATCTTGGGCCTGCCATCGCTAGAGGCTGCTTGTCGGTATTTGGCCAGTGATATGTCCAGACTGGAAACTGACTCACCAGTCCCAGAGGGGAGGTGGACGCCCACCACTTTGTGAAACTTGGTGATGGGTGGAAGAGCCCCAGCTGCATTACCTGGGGTAGTTCTAGGACTAGCTCAATGCCATCACTGCCCACTCCCCTCACCCTGGTGGGAAGCCCTTCAGGGACAGCGCTGGAGCCACACCGGGCCCTGGGGAATTTGCCGCCGGGCCAGGTCAGTTTCCCTGCCAGGGCTGAGGGCCCCCAGGGAGCCTGTTCTTGAACTCTTCAGATAAGGGATTTCACAGCTGGCTGGTGTGCACAGTTCAAAACACACCACGGGGCTGAACGCTCCCCCCGCGCCCCCCCGAGCCACCCGGCAGCCGAGATAACGGCCGGCAGTGGGTGCTGGGAATGGGGATGGCCTCCGTAGCTCCCGCTCTGCGGGGAATTTGCCACACGCCCGAAAGCAGAGAGGGGCTAGAGCTGTCTCCTTTTGCCCATGGAGGAGCAGAGGGAGCAAGGTGAAGCAGGTCAGAAACATTGCCCAGGGACCCTCAGAGGCTCCCTTGCAGGAGGCTTTTTCTGCCTGCCGAGCCCTGGCAATGCAGAGGGGTTTGTCTGCAGGCAGCGAGGCAAGGGAGAAGGCGGAAATGCCCCAGTGCTGCTCCCACGCTAAGCTCCCTCCTCAGGATGGGGGCATGAGCTGTGCTGGGGGGAGCAGCTGGCGCAGCAAGGCTGCCTGGGGAGAGAAAGGAGGACAACAGAAATAGGAAGTGCTAGCAGCTCTCTGATGGAAACTGCTCACAAAGCACAACAGGAATAGGAAACCTGCTGCAGTTCAATGAAGGGATGGGGGATCAGAGGAAGAGGGGCCACAGAAGAAAAGCCAAGTGAAGCTCTTGCCTCTGTCTTTGCTCCAGAAGGCCTGAGGAGTTTCTTCCACCTTCTTTTGGGGGTCTCCCCAAAGCATCCACAGAGGAAAGCTTAGAAAGCAAAGCTAAACAGCAACAAGTCACTAGGGCAAGGCGATGTTCACCAAGGAAAGGGAGGGTGAACGGGCTGGCTGTCACATGTGGCCTCTAGTCATTCATTCACAACTGCCCTGGCCCCTGGGGATTGGGAGGGAGGAGAGATGTGACGTACATTTCTAAGAAAGGCTGGAGGGAACTTCAGAGAAAAGCTGATGGGTGAATCTGCTGCGTGTCCTGGGAGTCTGCACAGGGATGGGGCATGTGGACAGGGGGGGAAGCTCCTGCTGAGGGGCCCCTGAGCTGGGGCAGCACTTCACAGGTACTCTAGGCTCATGGTGCCCACGCTGCCTCCCAAAAAAACATTCAACCAGGGCTTTCAGCCCAGTTTTTGAGGGAACTGGCTGGTCAAGAGGGAAGGTCCTCATATGGCTCTGTAATTGGTACGAAAACAGGAAGGAGGGTGGAGGAGTCAGTGGTCAGTTTTTGCGGTGGAAAGAGATCACTGCATTGGGTCCCATGTTTTCTCAGCATGTTCCTGAGTGACCTGGAAAAGGGAATGAGCAATAGGATGACAGGGCTTGCTGAGGAGATTGGATTACTCAGGTTCAGGGACAAGCGCCAGCTAGGAAGACTGCAGAAAACCATTACAACACCAGAGGGTAGGCAGATGAAATGCAGTTTAGATAACTATCAAGCGATAGCCAAGGTGGGGAAGAGAGCCCCAAATCCACAAACAAGATTACACAATTAGCTGACCAGTCGCAGCAAGGCCTGGGGCTATTTTGGATAGCTCGATGTGCATAAAAATATATCAAGTCATCTTTGTGAGTGTCAAAGCCGGAAAGCCTTGTGCTGTTCTTCAAATTGCCTTCTTAACCTCTTGCAGTCCCTGTGGGCCCCCAGCCCCAGCATATCTGGAATAGTCAGAGACAGGGAAGGTTGGGAGGAAAGCAACAAGGAGGACTGAAGGCGTGGAGCTGTGCCTGGATGACTAAGTGAGCTAGAATTTCTCTGTTTGGAAAACGTGATGCAGAGTGAATACAATCCAGGCCTGTAAAGCCATGGCTGATATGGAAAAGCCACTAGTGTTCATCCACCCTTTGATGGTGAGGGCGAGGGAGCCCCAGCAGACACCCTGCACACGGGGAGAGATGCTGCCCTTGTTCAGAGGCTCCCAAGTTAGAGGGGGAAGCAGGGATTACGTAGAAGTGAAACCCGCTGTGGGCTGCAAGACACATGAACAGCATGTCCCTCCCAGTTCGGAGACTAGGGTAGCAACTGGGGATTTGTCTATGCCATTGCCATGCTTACCCAAGCTTTTGAGCAACACTGGCCTCTGATTTGACCCAGGGTACCTGCCCTTATTTTGGGAGGGCTTGTGTTTGTGCCAGCGCTGCGGTAATGGTGCACAATCACACACACTCATATGTCTTGTGAAATACAAGCACGTGTCCTCGCAGCTGGTGGCTGAGGCGGAGGCAGGCAGGATGCTGCCCAGGACGCTGGTTCCCTGGACCTTGGTGCAAGATAGGAGGACATACAGGCAGCACAGTTGGAGCTCAGGCACACACATGAAACGTCACGAAATGCGTGGTCTCGGAACGTTTCCCACCCTCCAGCTGAGTCACAGCCGCCAGGGCTTCATGTCATTTGCATACCTGTGCCAGGCTTGTGGCACCCACGGGCACCCAGAGCAGCCTTCTGCCAGAAGGGCCCTGGTGTCACCCACGGGGACAAGTGGATGTAGGGGACAGGGTGAAGCCTGGTGAGGCACCTGGCCCTGCTCCGTCTTGGCTACTCTTGGAGGAAGCGCTGACCTTACCCCTGCAAAGTGATCCCCTACAAGCTGGTGGCAGGAGATGCGGGGTGCTTGCTGCTGGCCCTGACGGCAGCTCCTTGTCTAGGGACTGCAAGGGTGGTGCTACACTTGGTATTGTGTAAAGGGCTTTTCTTTAAAGAGCTGGTGTTCCTGGGTATGACCCCACAGCATGCCTACTTGGCACCGTGAAGTTGCTCTTGAGTGGGAAGGCAAGTATGCACCGTGCTCACCTTCGGTGAAGGCAGCAGAAGCAGGACAAAAGGTGAAATGTGGGGAGAGGTAGGGAAATCTCCACAGCCTGGTGATGAGTGGCTGCTGGCAGGCGTGGCTGTCTTGCAGTGCAAGTTTTTCTGCAGAGGTTAGGAGGTTTTGGTGACAGCTAGCCCTGCTGTGAGCTCTCAGGGTTTGGCCAGCAATGGGACTGCACGTGGCCCAGCACCACAGAGATCACTCAGTGTCTGTCAAGGCCTTTATGTGGTGTGAATAGACAATTAAAATGGTGTCCTCTTTTATTTGTATCTCCTCAGAGGTGCTAGCCTGTGGTTTGTTAAGCCCACTCCTTGTTATCTTGCTCCTTCCACTTACACATCACTCCCGAGGGGATAAGATAGAATGCTCTATGCCCAGGAACAAAACAGATGTCCTTATGCCAAGGGCCTGCATCTCTCCTTTCCTCTCCTCAGTGCAACCACCGAGCTGATGGCTGAGCTAAACATCAAGAGACCCCTCCAGGAGGTGGTTAGAGCTGTGCTGTGCCAGCCTGGTGGCTGGGCCTTCATCCCCCTGTCCCTTACGGTAGGGCTGCTCTCGCCGAGCAGGAGCAGGGTTGCCACCTGTTGCTGGTGTTGGTTCGTGTGACCTCTTCTGTTTGTTGTAGGTTTGTTTGTAAGAGCTGGCAGCTGGACGTGTTTCCTGCTGTAATGAGTGCTGACCCGCGCACCCCTTGGCAGGCACCGGCTCTTTGTGGAAACAAATGAGGAGGCACTTAGCAAAGTGAGACAGAAAACAAACAGGGCAAGCAGGAGGCTGCGGCCGGGCAGCGCTCGCTGAGGAGGTCAGGCTCCTGACGCAGAGATGTGGGCACGCTGCAGACGGAAGCGGGAGGTGGCTGGGGAAGCTCAGCTGCGGAGCAGCGCTCGGTGCCCCGCCCTGGCACCCCCAAAGCCCTAGTGTCCCTGCCTCCTCTCTGCCGTGCCTGGCTCCTGCCATCTCCTCTATGCCACCCTTCCCCTCCTCCGTTCCCTGGGCGCCTGGGCAGCAGGACCCGGGCCGGGTGCCAGCTGCGGTACCCGACACCTCTCCTCCTCCTCCTCCGCGGATGCCACTGGACCCACATGGCCCCAGCCCCCGTGACTTGAGCCGGGGCCTGACGCTCACCCCCAAGAGCACAGGGGTGCGGAAAAGGGGACGCCGTGCCACCTTAAAATACACTGACACGGGGCTTGCCCTGA
>NW_008618363.1:22845-23067 GCF_000691845.1 Merops nubicus
TAGATGTGACCTGCGGGGAGGGGGGGTGTCACAGCTTGGCTGGGCAAGGGACAGTGTGTTGAGGGCTTGCTGGGGACCCGTGGGGGAAGCTGGTGTTCTCCTCCGCCTCTTTTGGGGTGAGATCTGTTTGCGTGGGACGAGCAGCAGCCCTGGTGGGGTTTCTGTGTGCGAGGGGAAGTGGCTGTGCTTGCGGATGCCCTTGCTGATTCCGAGCCAGGGCTC
>NW_008618364.1:0-5814 GCF_000691845.1 Merops nubicus
GCATGGCACCATCTCTGGTATGCCTGACATGGCAAAAGCCAACAGTCTCCTCCATTTTTCACAATTCTCCCTTTTTGCCTTTTTACACTACATTTGGCTTTATCCATTATCCCTAATCTGCCTGATCCAGTCATTTTCCTCATAAATTAAATCAGCCTCATCCAATGATTGAGGTAGTTTATTAAGTTTTCTTGACTGAGGTAGTTTATTAACTTTTCTTAATACCATTTTTTTTTTGGAAGAACCGGAGGCCACCAGTTTTGAATCCATTGGCATAGGAACTACTTGCATGCCTTGGACTACAGCTGTTATTAAGCAAATGAAACAGGGGATCAAGCAGGGTAAGAATAATAGTCCTGTTATTGAACATAAGAGGATGAATCCTACTTTCTTCCACCAGGCTCCTCCAAAGACATCATTCTACCAGTTAGCTTTTAACATGGATTCCCATTTTTGCACTGGAACATGTGGAATTTTCTGAATTTCCCTTGCTATTTCTGTAACAGCTTTTCCATTGTCATCTATTTTTAGACAACAATCCGAGGTATTCCATTTACCGCAAACCCCTCCTTCTTCAGCCAATAAGCAATCCAGGGCAAATCTGTTTTGATAAACTGCAGCCCTCGTCTGTTTCTGTTGCTAGGACATCAGCTCTAAAGCTTGGACTGTCTTATTGGTAATTAGTTCCACTATAGCCTGGAGTCTAATAATACGATTCAACATATAAGTAGGGTTTTGATATCACCAACCCATCTTGAGTCCAAGTAGCTGGCCCATATGTCTGGATTATTTGCTCAAGAGGCCATTCATCTTCATTCCATTTTTGTTTTACTCTAATTTAATATCTTCTTACCCTCTTTAGAGAATCATATAGGGGTACTCCTAGGTCTTCCCCTTCATTTCCAGGCAACAAGGAAAACCTGGGATGGATAAGGCCTAGTGTACAGCTACCCTCACAATTTGGAGGTAATTCCAAATAAGCCCTTCTTCCACATATCCAAAATAATCCCTCAGGAGCTTTCCAAAATCCTTTTTCAGTGTTAATTATATTTTCCCATAATTCAGATATTTCTGGGATTGACTGATAAGGGTTAGTAATTGAATTTTTACATTGAAATAATTTGGTCCTTTCATCATAATTGCAATTTACAGTTGTATTAAGAAGTGACCAAACCCGTCTTGGTTTTTCTGGATGCCACCAAGTGGAAGTGACATTATTTATTTTGTACCTTCGACAGGGAGTATCCCTTACACTGTATAAGTAGGTTCTCCCTTTTCTCCGTATACATTCCTCTCCTATTGTATCAGAACTTAGGATCCATCCCTCGGGCCTATCTTCCCTAGTATTAAAAGTATGATTCCACTGAAGGAGTTCTTCTGATTTTAAACTAGGTCCCTTCCAAGGCCATTCTTCAGTCATTAAGGGCCCTCCACAAATCCAACAGTTAGTGACATTTAATCCCTTACTCACCCTTTCCCCTAAATCCACAAGCAAATTTTGTCCTAATTTTGGAAGGTGTAACTCTTTTAATTGTTCCCTAATATTCTCTTACAAAGATCCATATTGCTTTAAATTTATTTTGTTTTATTTCTTTATAAATTCAGTCCTTTTCTTCACTATTTCTGTTTTTGTCATATCTTGGACTCTACCCTCGTCTGATATGTCCCAGTGCCCAGTTTTGGAAAAATCAACCATTTTTTCTCCTTTTGGACATCCAATTCCCAATTTTTCCCCTCCTGCTCCCTTATTCAATGCCACCCAATATCATTGTCCCAATAAATTACAAATTTTTAGAGTATGGAGGTCATAGCATTGTCAATTTATGTGCGTGTGGTACAAAAAGGTGGTTGTAGGTTTTCCCTTCAAGTAGACGGTTTGATAACATTTCTGGCAGTCATCTGCGCAGATTTGTATGATGCTCAGATAAAGAAACCACAGAGGTCCGGTATGACGTATACCCCCACTGCCCATGCCTATGGGGGGCTACCCACAGCCGGCTCTTCTTGGTGGCGAGTACAGTGGTCAACCCGGTCTTGCCCTCTATGTCCTTATCGTCTTTTTCCAGGCAAACCTCTGACAACTAGATATTACTGACTACCACCTTTCCTCTGAAACCTCCCATACAGCAGGGACCAATAATTCCCACTCACAAATTAGGGTTATGATATTGGTAGCTTGAATTGGTAGTCCGGGCCAAAATGAAATTTGTTGTCACTTTGGACAACACGGGTGCCTTCTAGACGAATGACAGTACAGACTTCGCTTGCAGCTTAGACATGTATATTTAACCCAGCTGTGATGTCTGGCATAGGGATGTATCAGGCAGGGTATATTATGAGGTACAGAATAAGGGTTTAATTCCCTTGTGAGGTTAGGGTAAAGTCAATTTTCTTCTTTATATAACTCACAAGCTAAAGCAAACAAAGATTCTTGGATTTTATAGAGTCCTGATCCTCAGGTCTGGGAGGGGAGCATCCCTCCCCAAGGAGGATATCTAGACTTCCTTAACGTTTGTCCTGTGGGTATTTGGAACCAACTGTAAAGCTCTGGTTTTACCTCCCAAGTTTCTGTAACTTCGAAGTTGTTGCTAGGTGCTTCCATACGTTACTGCAAGGATGATCAGTGTTTCAAAGTGAGTTTGAGATCCCCAGGAGCAGAGGTCACGGTCCACTCTTTGGGTTCTGTCACAGGTCCTTTGACTCTGCTGGCATGGGTTCAGCTTCTCTCTCTCGTCTGCACCGGAGCTTCTGTGGTCAGCAGCACCTGAAAGGGGCCCTCCCACTGGGGAGTCAAGGATTGTTCTCTCCAGTTTTTAATTAGAACCCATTCTCCTGTCTGGATGTTATGCATTTTGAAATCTAAGGAGGTGGTCTGGGGAAGTAACCCTCTACTTCTTAATTGTTCTAAGGTCTGTACTATCTGTGTAATATATTTTCTAATGTTAGCTTCTCCCCCTTCATACGTTGCCATCTCATGTGGGGAGGCCAGGAAGGGTAAGCCAAACATCATCTTGTATGGAGATATCCCAAGGTCTGTTTGGGGTTGTGTTCGCACTCTAAGTAAAGCAAGGGGAAGACACTTGACCCACAACAGTTGGGTTTCTACTATCAATTTTGTCAATGCCCGTTTTATAGTTCAATTCATTTGTTCGACCCTTCCTGAATTTTGGGGATGCCAAGGGGTGTATACCTAGGGCTTGGGTCACTTGTTTTATGATCTTTGAGGTAAAGTGTGTTCCTCTATCAGAGTCAATTCTATGAACCATTCCATACCTTGGGACTATTTGTTCCAATAATGTCTTGGCCACTATACTAGCTGTAGCTCTAGTAGCCAGGACTGCTTCTGCCCAATGGGTAAGGTGGTCTACTATCACCAGTAAGAACCTCCATCTCTGAACTGGGGAAATTCAGTAAAATCTATTTGGATGATTTGAAAGGGACATAAGGCCAATTCCTGCCCACTATGTACAGTTTTCCTCATTATCTTCTTATTCAGTTTTTGGCATGTAATGCATTGTTTAGCTATTCCAAATACTCCTATACATCCAAATCTCCTAAGAAAGTGACCACAAATAGCCCGAGTTCCCCAATGTGTTTGCTTATGTAGTTCTTCTAGTACCCTTTTAGCCAATGTCTTATTTACCATTTGAAGTCCATCAGGGGACATCCATTTCCCTTCTGGAGTTTTCTCACTCCCTGTTTTCATTAATTCCTGCTCCTCAGATTCCATAAAACGTGGAATGACCCTTTTCCCTTCCTCTTGTACCATCAATATTCTCTCCTGCCCTTGTTTAGCAGCTTTCTTAGCTTCCTGGTCCGCCAGGTTATTTCCCCTTATTTCTGGTGTCATACACTTCTGGTGTTCCCCTTATATGTACTACAGCAATTTCATGATGGAGTCTCAGGGCTTCCAATACCCCCAATATTAATTCGTCATGTATCAGTCCCTTCCCTTTTGAGGTCAATATCCCTCTCTCCTCCCAATTTTTCCCAAAAGTATGTACTACTCCAAATGCATACCTGGAATCTGTATATATAGCTCCTTCTCTTCCTTTTAGATGTTCTAAGGCTCTTTTTAGAGCATATAACTCACAACTTTGGGCTGACCAGTCTTCTGGTAATCTCCCTTTTTCTATAGTTGTCATGCAGTTTCCATCCACAATTGCATACCCTGACATTCTTTTTCCCTGAATACATCTAGATGATCCATCTATACATATTCTTTCCCCTTCCGGCAGAGCTTGGTCCATCAGATCCTCCCTAATTTTTATCTGATAGTTTATTACTTCCAAACAATCATGTGTTAGTTCATCTTGGGGTTCCCCATACAAGAATTGAACTGGATTTTGGTTCTTATCTGTTACCAGAGTCAGATCCTCATTGCCAATTAAAATGCCTTCATATTTTAACATTCGAGAGTCACTTAACCACTTATCAGACTTCTGGTTCAAAATACTTTGTACGGCATGTGGTGTATGGACTACCAATTTCCCTCTAAAAGTCATCTTTCTGCTTTCCTCTACCAGTATAGATGTAGCTGCCACAGCTTGAATACACACGGGCCATCCATGGCTAAATGGATGAAGCAATTTTGATAAATATGCTACAGGTTTCTTTATACTTTCCCATTCTTGGGCTAATATTCCATGACCCACTCCATTTTCTGCATTAACAAATAGATAAAAGGGTTTTTCCAGTGAGGGCAGGCAAAGGACGGGAGCTCCTACCAACTTTGATTTTAATTCCTCTAACCTTTCTGTATCTTCTTGTGTCCACTCAAATTTACCTCCCTCAGTTAATTTTTCATACAAGAATTTCACCGCGTAGGTGTATCCCTCTATCCATAATCTACAGTATCCTAATAGTCCTAACAATTTTCTCACTTCTTTTTTTGTAGTTGGGATTGGGAAGTATATTATATGAATATTTCTCTCAGGATTCAATTTACAGCTCCCTTGGCTGATCATATGTCCCAGATACCTCACCTCAGTTTCAACAAATTGCAATTTACTTTTTGAGACTCTTAACCCCTTTTTGCCCATGAAATTTAATAAGTGGATAGTGGTTCCTCTTACTAACTCTTCCCCATCTCCTGATATTATTAGATCATCTACATATTGAGTGATTTGAATTCTGAGGGTAGGGGAGGGGGGAAAGGTTAACAAGTTCTCCTAATGTTTTTCTGAACAAATTCGGGGACTCCGTAAAACCCTGGGGTAATCTTGTCCACCTCAGTTGTTTGCACCCAGTATCAGGGTCTTCCCATTCAAAAGCAAAGATGTCTCGACTCTCTTCAGCCAATAGACATGCCCAAAAAGCGTCCTTTAGGTCCACTACACTAAACCATTTACGTTCTGGAGGAATTGTACTCAAAAGAGTGTACAGGTTTGGGACTACGGGATAATGGGTTAGAATTCTTTTATTTCCTTCCTGGCAAAATAGGAGTATTATGAGGGGACATACAAAGCTCGAGGGTTCCATTCTCAATCAGTTCCCCAATTACCGACTGAAGTCCCCTCCATCCTTCCATTGAAATGGGATATTGTCTCACCCATATGGGACTATTTTCTTGTTCATAGCAATCTTTATTGTTTTCATATCCAAAACCCCTCTGTTATGCACAGTAGCCCAAACCTTTTGGTTAATTTTTTCCTCATCTTCTTGTTTTAATTTCAGAATGTTAGCCACCATTTTTCCATCTGTGGGGACTACCCCAATTCCCAACTGGACTTGCAAATCTCTCCCCAATAAATTACACCCTGCCCCTGGTGTTAATAATATACCTCTGGCTGGGAGAGGACATGTTAGAAAGCA
>NW_008618364.1:6111-9251 GCF_000691845.1 Merops nubicus
TTGTTCAGCCTGGAGAAGAGGAGGCTCCAGGGGGACCTTATAGCAACCTTCCAGTACCTGAAAGGGGCCTACAAGAAAGCAGGGGAGGGACTGTTCACAAGGGTTTGCAGTGACAGGATGAGGGGTAATGGCTTTAAGCTAGAAAAGGGGAGATTAAGGTTAGATGTTAGGAAAAAGTTCTTCAGTATGAAGGTGATAGACCACTGGAATAGGTTGCCCAGAGAGGTGGTGGAGGCCCCATACGTGGGGACATTCAAGATCAGGCTGGATGAGGCTCTGAGTAGCTTGATCTAGTTAGAGATGTCCCTGCTTATGGTGGGGGGTTGGACTAGATGACCTTTGGAAGTCCCTTCCAGCCCAGACATTCTATGATCTCCCACCCCTATTTTATATCCTCCTTCAAATGTTACTTGTTTAATTACAGGAGCTTTAAAACTTTCTCCTTTCACTCCCATCACACTGATCACTTCTTTACTTACATTGCGTCCTTTTGGTACAGTACAGATATAAGTTCGCTCTGCCCCTGTATCCACTAAAAATTCTAGTATTTCCTCCTGGGGGCCTGCTTTTAAATTTATCAAGGGCTCAAAGTGATATTTATCCCCCAGAAGGTAGAGCCTCTGACACCCCTAGTCTTCAGTTCCTTTAAAAATTTTCAAATCCTTATTCCTCTGGGGACATTCCCTCTTAAAATGCCCCAGCTTCCCACAGTAATAACACTGCCACCTATCAGCCCTCCTTTCACCTTTGTGCAGTCCTTTTCTGGGAGGGACCGTGTTCCTTCGTGAGGCTCCTCCTCTCCTCTCGGGGGTTGCGTGCATCCTTCCAGGCACTCCATATCCCCGGATGCCCCCCTCCCTCAGAGTGGCTACAATTATCCTGGCCTCAGCTTTCACTCTCTCTTCATCCCTTCTCACATATACCTTCTGAGCTTCTCTCAATAGTTCACTTAAGCCCTTGTTCTGCCAGTCTTCTAACTTTTCTAATTTCTTCCTAATATCCGGCCATGAGTGCATAACAAATTGGACTTTTAATAGAACTTGCCCCTCAGGACTCTCCAGATCTATTCTGGAGAATTTTCTCATATTTTTCTGCAGCTTTTCCAGCCATTCAGCAGGGGCCTCTTCCCTTCCTTGTTGCCCAACAAATGCTTTAGCCACATTCTGCCCCTTTGGAGCCGCCTCCTTTATCCCTTTAATTATCAGGTTTCGGTAATCATTCACGTTCCTGTGGCCTCCTGCATCATTTTGGTTCCAGTTTGGGTCTATTATCGGCATCTTCTGATCTCCTGGGGGTCCTTGCCGATTCTCTCTTTCCCAGATCCTCATGCCTGCTGTTCTTATAATTTGTCGTTCTTCCAGAGAGAACAATATACCCATAATTGACTGCATTTCTCCCCATGTATAAATGTTCGGGCCTAAGAATTGGTCTAATTGTTCAGACAGGCCTATTGGGTCCTCTAATAACCCTTTTAACTCCTTCTTGAAGTTTCTTACTTCAGTAGAAGTTAGAGGAGTGTTTACAAAAGCTGGTCTTCCCTGTGCTCCTCCCAGGGGCACTTCCCTTAATAGGGATAAACTTGCCCCTGATGGTTCCTGTGTGCCTCCTTGTTCACTAGTTTCTTCCTCCCTCATTATTTTAGAAGAAGTTTTTCTGCTCAACCTGGGAGAAATAGAGGGGGTAGTATCATCACTTAGTCTTTGGGATCGGTCTAACCTTTTCCTGGTGGTGACAGATTTATTTCCAGGAGAAGGTGGGGCTGTTGGAGGAAGGGGGTATGGAGGAAGTAAACTTTCAAGGGGGTCCCATTGCTTCTCTTTTTCCTGGTCTTTTGTCTCAGATACCTTAAAGGTACTTACTCCTTTTGGCCACATCTCCCCTTCCCAACAAGAAGCATATTCACTCTCATTTGGACAGAAGGGTTCTCTACTGTTTACATGGAGATTTAATGCTTGGCATACCCATCCCTCAAAAGACCCGTACCTTGGCCAGTGTAAATGGTCGGGTCGTATTTCTTTCTTAGTCCATTCTATCATACAATATTGGATCATTTTAACTTTATCCTTATCCCGAGTGTTCAGATCCTGATTCCAATTAGCTAATTTTAACCCCAACGGACTGTCTTGGGGTATATCTGCCAGGATATTCCCGCTCCCCTTATTCCTTTGACTCTTTTTACTTTTTCCCTGTCCCATTTCCCGGGGCTGTCTTCAGCACAAGCGGCCAAACCTGCCAACTAGAATGTGAATCTAAATCGTTAACACTCCGCCACCTCCAGCCTCCGAAGCAGTATCTTTCACTCTGACTACTACTCAGTTTAAACCGTGCTCTGGAACTTGCACTGCAAACGTCAAGCAACCGTAATAGGTTTACAATCCTGACACAAGGAGGGGGAGGGTTTTTTAGTACTGAAGCACTCTCTTTTCTCATTCACTTCTCTCGCTGCGTTCGTCTCCGGCCGTGCCCCTCGCGGGGAGAGGGAACCGCGGATCGGGACTCCGCAGCCGCTTCGCAGCTGGGCTACGTCTCAATCATCACTCACTCACACTGTAGTCAGAAAAGATCCCTTAAGCCACCCACAACACAGCCCACACACACGCAGCCCACACACTCCTCCTGTACCCTGGGGCTATCTTCCACACCAGCGGTCACGCCCCCCAGTACCCCTGGGCTATCTTTCGCTCTTTTCTCCAGACACTTCGTCTCTTCACCGGCCAATTCCCTCGCGGGAGATTGGAACCGCGGTTAGAAAGACTCCACACTCGCTTCTCGGATTCGGACTGTCCGATCCGAGTCTCACACACACAGCGATCAAGCCCCCAAACCCTGCCTGACCAAGCAATACTTACAGTCCTTTTCTTGCCTGGGTCTTCGTGCACGAGAATTACGGGCGGCCGCGGCTTCCCGGGGAGCTCCCTAATTCCCTCTTTGCTTTTTCCCCTGTCGCACGGGTCGATCAGCTTGGAGTCCCCGCGACACTGGGAACTACTCCGGACGGACCAACCGGAATCGGTTGGGCGCGCCTTCCGTTTGGGGTCCCGAGGTCGCTGGGAAGAAGTGACAGAATCCCGGACAAGCCCCCAGATTGTAATTAATCGCCAAGTCCTTTCTTCAATTAGAAATGGCAAGAGTTTATTTTC
>NW_008618365.1:0-76830 GCF_000691845.1 Merops nubicus
AACAGATGCCTAGGTTTAAAGGGAAGTGGCAGAGTTACTGTCCCCTCCTCTCCTCCCCGAAATCCTCCTCCTCATTGACCTCTAAATTTGCCAGAGATATTCAGATTACCGGACGTCCTCTTAGGGGAAACAAGCATAAGCCAGAGTTTGCCCATTCCTACTGAGAGACTTGCTGCTGAAGCACTCACAAACTTGATTATACTTTAGCAAGTGGATTTGATGGGCTGAGATGTTTCTAAACACAGTTCTTACTTAAAGTTTTAGCTGTTAAGAAAATACTATACTTGATATATATAATTTAATGTCTTAAGAAAAAAAACACACCTCAGTAGATCATGTATAAAATATTCTGAAATGCAGCTATCCCTGCCTCTATGATTTCAACAACTGCCTGATCAAAAACCTCTTTACATCTGAATAGTTTCATCTGCTGCTTTTTATTTGTGTCTTCAAAGTCAGGGATGAAAAGTCTTAACATTTAGATGAAAAATCTTATCTCATCAAGACAGAAACCAAAAACAAACGCTTTCCCTCCTTCCTGATGGAACTTGAAAGAAGGAATCATTTTGATCTTCACAACTGAGATCCTGACATTTAATTAAAGAACAGGATAAGCACACAACACTCTGAAGCAAAGGTCTAGCTTCTAAGTCATAGTGACAGAGGTAACTTTCCAGAAGTCACCTGGACCCCCTGTAAATTGTCACAGACACAAATTGACAGAAATCTGGACACATAGCTCAGCTAAACTCCATCTTGAACTGCATTAAGAGTGACTTTATACTATTCAGAATTAGTGACAACTGGCACTGAGGAAAAAATAAAAGAGGAAAAAGAAAATCAAATTAAAAGAAATAACACATTTTTAACTTTAAGGAAAACTAGGACACAAACGAATAATCAAAGAAAGCCACAAAAAAAAGGCAAGATGAAAACACCAGGCAGGAAAAAAAAAAAAAAAAAATAGAGAAAGAAAACACCAAAGATTAAATGTCTGCATTAAAAAAATCTCAAAGAAAGCACACACAAAAAAGAAAACATTCTGCCTCACGGCTCAGTTCAAAACCAAAAGAGCCACTGAGGACCAATTCAGTTCCAAATACATTCAGTTTGTGGTTTTAATTCTTAAGAACCAAGATTTCACATAATCGAGTTTGTCTAGTCATGCATGCACGTATTGTGTATGTGTGTGTGTACACAATTCACGGGAAAATTATATTAAGAGAACAAAAAATTGCAATGTCAAATACTTTAAAAGCTCAGTGAAAAACAACCAGCCAAACAGTCCTCATCCACAAAAAAGTCCTGATCATGCAGCTTCAGGCTGTGATTCATTTGCCCTGAAATAAATAATTACAGCTATTTAAGGGTCTTCCTGATTCCAGCTCTCTACTCCACAACAGACCAGGGACAAGCAGAAGCAAAGTCAGGTCACATCGTGAAGGAAGATGGCTTGCACCAGTTGGGAACTGTAAGATGCGTTCCTGTAGCCCTGCTTCCATGAGAGTGACCTTGTGTAGAAAGGCTGAGCAGGCAGCTGGAGGCAGAAAAATCTTGAATAACTGCCTGCAGTAAGATACACCAGAGTCAGTTTGTCGATGCCATTATTGAAAGCAGGAGGATTTTTCTGAGTCACAGGGGACCCAGATGATTTCATTAGGGACTCCAGGGAGCAGTTCAGTCTGCCTGTGCACCAGTTATCTCAGGAGGTAGCTTGTTCCCCACACGCATGTGCTGTGGTAGTCTTGTCCACCTCTCAGGGAGGGACACAACCCAGCATCCCTGAGTCACAGCTCAGTGCTGCAGGTCCTCCACTCTCCCCTTGCAATTCCATGGCTAATTTGCTGTTCACCTGTGCATGACATGGAGCCCAGAGTCCTTTACAATGTCCTGCTTAATATGACCAGATACTGTCTTACAGTGTGCACACCAACAGGGCATGGAAAACAGAATGGAGCCAAAAAAAAAAAAAAAAAAAAAAAAAAAAAAAAAAGAAATATGGGAATTATTGAGACAGGGCAGCAAAATGGCAATAAGCAAACACTGTATCAGTAACTGGGGGGTTCACTGCAGCAAAAGACCTTTTCAGCCTATGGTGAGGTTAGATGAGAAAAAAGCAACTTGCACTATGAAATATTTGAGAAATACAAATGTAAGATTCTTGTCTTTAAAGCACACATCTTACATGTTAGAAATATCCTGTCCCTAAGTCCTGCAAACAGATTCCAAGATAAAAATCAAGGCATTTCAAAACAAACATTATCCTCAAGCGTCTCTTAGTTGTATATTTAATTCAGTATCCAAAGTTTTGCAAGGAGGTGACATTTCCATCAAAATAAAGTGTGTTAGCTTAAGGTATTTTCCCTGCAGCAGCAAAGTAATTATATTTTACTGACATTTTTAAAGCTTACAGATAAAAATGACACTAGGTTTTCCATGTTGTATAAATAAACAGCATCGCCACATTTCAGCACTGTTAATGTAACACTATCAAAAGCGGGTCAAACCCAAGCCCTGCTGCCTTTAAAACTATACATAAAACATTTCTTTTGGGCAAGCCTTCTCAGAATAATACTGGCAAGGAAACAATCCAGCAATATTTCTCTTGGATTTACTTCTGTCTGTCATGGAAATCAAGCAGTGTTATTCATGTTCCATTCTTCTGTTCTAAGGAATTTATGTTTGTTCGAACTTTGAACTTGTCATCTAAATAATCTAGAGATTGTTACAGACAGAGATAAACAGGTTTCTAGTTTTCATGTGGTTGATATCTGTAAGCAGATGATTCATGAAATTTTTTTTAGAAAAAATGTCAATAGTTCAAGTACATTTTTTCTCACTAAAAATATTATGTTTTCCTTTTCCAATGAACTTTGAAAGGAATTTTTAAATTTACTGGTTATCTTTTCATGTCACCCTAGAAAATTCTATGTTAATATTTCATATAAATAAATATTAATATTTGCTCTCAAAATGACTGTTTATTAATATAATCCCTGCTTTTTTATAATAGCAACTCTCTCAGCACTGCAGAAAGATCCACTAAACTCCTATTACTACTGTTAGCCAAAAAACACCCACTCAACTCATGAACTCTAACAGCCCCAGCTTATGCCATCTATACATCCACTGTCTGGTGTTGTCTAAAAACCCAACCAAAACAAAACAGAACAGAAATTCTTTCCTATGTCAAATGCATCAGCCCAGCAGTCCCTGGAGACACTCTTGATTTTTATTTTGATCTAACACATGTGCTGGGGGGAGCAGACCATTCTGTCACAGTAAGTGACACCAGGGCTGCTGAAGACTGAGGAGTATTACATATTGTGGAATCCATTTGCTGATCTGTTAACTTTCTTATGTCATTATTTGTACTAGGAGCATCTCAGAGCAAATTCTGTAGAAATGCAGCATTGGGCAGTGAGTGAGCCTGGGACGCAGAGAAGCATATTTCTGTATGGCAACACACAGATTATTTAAAAAAATAATCTTGTAGGCCTTACAATGATTCAAGAAAACCCAAAACAAACCCAAGCCCCTAAAGAAACAAGCGAGGTAGCTTTTCAGGCTGGACTAAGAGAAGCACTGGAAAAATTAGGGGTTTGGACACTGCAGGAATAATTCGGTCTTCTGCAAGTGGTTGAATACTTTTTTGGGGGGAAAAAAATACTGATACTCGAGTACTGGGAACAGTAGGCAGAGGTGGCTTTACAGGATACAAGATTTGGGGGGTGGGGGCAAGCAGGCTGGAACAAAAGGCTCTTCAGAGGAAGAGATGGACCAAGAGGGAGCAGTGAAGAAAGAAAAACAAAAGCACACAGAAGAAACAGGGACACAGTAAAGTCCCAAGAGGGTTCAGAGAGAAAGGAGATGAAGGGAAGTGATGTCAAAGAAGCAGAGAAGAAATGGACCAAAACTGGCAGAGATGGAAAGCACCACCAGGCCTGCAGAGCAGGGAGACTGGCTGGAGTGATACAAGGTTAATTGGAGCCAGACAACAGGAGGATTTTCAAAGCCGGGGAGATCAGCAGCTCCAGAGGGCACTTCCAACACCTGGTAGATAAATGTTTGCTCAGTGGTCAGTAGAGAGGTGATTCTATCCACCAAGAGTCTTGATAAAAGCCTAGGCGTAGTTCAATGAAATCAAGAACATATAGCTGAATACCAGCAAGTACTTCCCAGTAGTGTGAGGAGGGCTGTTTCTAAAGGAAATGGGTGAAGGTCCTAATGATGGAGACATTTATAAATAGCCTGTATGAGGCACTAGAAAACGTGCTGTAAGGAAAAATCCTGCCAACTGGCAAAAGCGTAGACCACATGACCACGAAGGTCTTTCCCATACGATTGTTTTACAGTTTTGCAACTGGTGCAGGGGTGATGAAAGGCAAAGAAAACCAAACCAAACCCAAAACCAACCAAAAAAACCCAACCAACACACAACAGAGCACTCGGGAGCAATGGCTGTGCCAAAGTTTGCTGCTAGCAAAGCTAACTGCAATGCCTAAGTAAAAGAAGGTTCAGGTGCACATATGTTTGTACAGCTGTAGACCACACTGGGGTCCTGGCCTACCACTGTACCTAGCACAGCCACACATGCAAGCACGAATTTGCACTGAAGACTATCTTTCTTTCGTCAATTAATATGCTGTCTTTGGAAGCTTTATCTAAAAGAAGTTAGAACAAGATCCTAATTCCACTTCTTTCAAGAAAAGCCAGGAAGTTAAGCATTAAAGTTACAGATAAATATGTTTTATTTTGGATGCCAAGAGCCGTTGGCAGCCATGCAAGACTTGGCTCATGTTGCTGAACTGGTCTCCACTATGCATATTCTTCTCTGCTTTGTAACTTGCCAGTATTTGATGCTCAAGTCAGATATGCCATGACAACAAACAGCTTGCCTGACTAATATGTTCTCTCCAGGGGGCTTTCAGTAAGAAAAGGAAATAAATTCTTCTTCAGAAAGGCAAAGGAGGCTGTTGCAGGTCTATGAAAAAAGTAATCATCTTGCAGAAGTATCCACTGATGATTCTTCAGGTGGACTCTGTCTTGAGGCAGATTATGCTCAGCTCTATATGTGAAAGGGGTGCTCAGGCTTCCTGCTCCATCTTAAGTGCTTGGGCTACATCTGGGCTTCCTTAGTTGCCCATGTTTTAAGAGAAACTGATGCGATTCCTCTATAATTCAGTACTATAAAAAATCTGTAGCACACAGAACCAGGATACCTTGGAGAAACTCTCAGTTTCCATTTGCCAAAAAGAACTTGTGCATGCAGAATATTAGAGAAACAGAAGAGATTTAACCAGTCAGCACTTCAAATGCATGCCAGATTTCAAAGGGAGCAGACAAGATGAAATACTTTCACTTAAAGACTTCTTCTTTATAATACAGAGGTTTTCCTTTAAACAGATCTGTGGCTCCTCAGACTAGCTGTCACTAAATTGACATCTTTCTTGTTGCTTGGAAAAAGAACTAAAACCTAGATTTAATAAAATACCCAGCAGACATAATGCCACAATTTTAGGTTTTGGAACCCTATAGCTAAAGAAAAACTCTAGAGATAAATATGAATATGCAGAGGAAAAAAAAGCACATATGGAGAGATGGACATTTCAAAAAGGCTAGTTACCATCAGGCTAACAAAATACCCTTCTGCTCCTTTGTTCTTATTCTGGCCCTGCCAGACATACATTCTTTCCTCCATTTTGGCACAGCATCAGCATGCTCAAATGTTCTTCTCTTGCAGACCTTTATAAAGGCAAAAACAATGATGGAGGCTTGTAAAAAACCCACCCTGTGAGAGAGCATGTTGATATTCTCTAGGAATAAATACTGAATCAGGGCATCTTGAAGGCTGTAGGTACAATTCGGTCCAGTTTCTGTCTCCCATCAGGATTACAGACAGGTGAGGAGCAGTTTTGAGGTGTCTTCTCAGGGAAGTTTGGCATGTGCAGAACTGCTACTATAGGCACTTCAGAAAATTTTCAGGCTGAACAGAAAAGCACCTATTGAGTTCCATTTACCTGGAGTTAAGTGGTCTGCAAGCAGGGAGCTGATAGAACACAATTCTAGATTAGTTGTTTGAAGTCCCCTGAAATCATCTAAAAGTATGTAATTCCTTTTTGGATTTGGCACTAACTTGAATGAGTAGATGCTTGTAGCTACTTGACTATTAGTGCTGGTGCATGCTCTTTCCTGCCCATTTGTCTTCATAAATTGATTAGAAAAAAGCTTACTAGTTCACTTACAGTTTTGTAAGTACAAATTACCCCACTCATCCAATTCACCTGTCTTTGTAACATAAAGTCTAAAACAACTGAGGCTCTTGGAAGCTATTTCAAAGGTTCGTTAATGCTTTCGGTCAACTGCCACTCTGCAACAGCAAATATACAGGATTATAAATGGCTGTCCAAACAGCGTGTTCATTTTTCAAGAGGTGGGAGACACAAGGACGAGAACAGAATACAGATAGGAGATGAATAAATTATATCCTTACCGATTGAACAGAGGTTTATGAGCACAGTTATTTAGGATCAACAAACAAGCCAACCAAAGAGAGATTTTCATTTTAATACCTCTTAGGATGTGCCTTGATTTAACTCCTCAACATATGTGCTTCCTTTTAACCTTACTGCACTCTTTTTAAAGTATGTCAAACAAACAGGGCAGCTTTACTAAGGTATTTAGCGATGTGAGGCACTAGAATATGCACTGGATTTATCAAAATCAGATCAGTGATGGCGTAACCAATGAGCTGCTGCTTTGGAAAATTCCAGTGGATATTTACATGCATCTTGATATATTCGCTGTGCGTACCTAAATTTAGAGGCACTTGATTTCTAGTTGCTAGTTAGGCCAATGTAGATCTTATTGGCTTGCTAAATACTACATTTTAAAAAATAAGTAACTCCAGGGCTTTGTAAAATACAGACATGCATACTGCTAGTCCCTCCTGACTTTTTTTATTTGCATGTGTCAAAGAATCATAAAAGCATACCAAGTGAATAAAACTAAAGAAAGTGTTAAAACTAGCTTTAGGGATGTTCAATAATTTCACCACAAAGATAAAACAATCCAGGACTCTTCTAAGCAAGAAAATACACACTGCTTCATCATGATCTGAATACAGCTGTGACAAAGTCAATCCTGTGAAATTTTGACTGAAACTGATAATTTCAAACCTCTGAAAGAAGTCTGATTTGCTCTTCCAGAGAAAAAATAATCTAATTCTCTCCAAGCGACACAAGCACACAGCAGTATTCAGATCTTGTTCTTCTCCACAAAGCAGGCAAGCAGCAACTAGGCAGCTAAAAATGTCATGACAGGGCTCTGAGAACCAACCTCTGAGTTCATCACAGTTTCTGCAACGATGACATCAACAAGACTCGAGCAACACAACCAGAGCTGCATTTTGTAAAAGAACCAACACTGAAAGCAATTGTTGAAAAAATGAAGCCACCATGGCTTCAGGCAGTAACAATTTCTGACGATACACCACTTTCTACACGAGCTGATGCCTCCCCTCCAGGAATGCTACCAGCAATGAGCAGACAGAAACAGCACCACCATCTATCTGGAATTTAAGGTTCTGGATAATCATTAAATTGTTTCTCAACACTACATCTTCTGTGATTTCATATAAATAACTGCACTAAAACCTTCTTCAGTTTCATGAGACTGAGCAAAGTCTACTATTTTTCTGTGGGAATTATTTAAATTGGTGAATAATGGCTAGAATAAATATGTCTTTGCCTATCCAGTAACTCAGTAAACCAGAATTCACTACTGATAGTGGGGATAATAAATTTTGTGATAATATCCTTTACTGAGAAAAAGAGCATCCCCATTCAAAGGAACATACCCTTGTATTGGGATTGCTTGGTATTTTTGGAAGTGGATGCCACCTCAAGACCAATTAACATGGCCTAGTTGTGTCATCTAGAAACATGTGGGTCCTTCAAGATAAAGTATCTGCAGTACTGACATGTGCAGCACATTTTCCCAGATAACAAGTCATAGGACAAGAGGAAATAGCCTCAAGTCACTCCAGAGGAGGTTTAGGTTAGATATTAGGAAAAATTTTTTCACCAAAAGGGTTGTAAAGCCCTGGAACAGGTCACCCAGGGAAGTGGTGCAGTCACCATCCCTGGAGGTATTTAGAAGACATGTAGATGTGTTAAGGGGCATGATCTAGCAATGGATTTGGCAGCATTATGTTTAGAGTTGGATTCAATGATCTTAAAGTTCTTTTCCAACTTAAACAATTCCACGATTCTATGAAAAAAGGAAAGACAAGGGGTGCAAACCTTTGGAATTTAGTGGTCTCTTAAGGCCAAAACAGTGTTACTTTCAAAACTTTCACTAAGGCCTGTTTCTAAATAAAGACACTGGCAATGATTTCCTCTTTGGCCTGCTTTTTCCCCGGGAGCTGCAGAGAAGCACTGCTTTATCTGTAATGTACTTCTGTCTTGAGTTTATGATCCAGGGCTGAGGGTCTCCCTGTTCTTGTGGCTGACTCTTGACTGGGATTCTTGTACCAAGCTTCAGCTCCCCTCACTGGCATGGGCAATTCTCTAGCCAGGCCACCTAGTTTAAATGACAGCAGAAGCTGCACGTCTTGCCGCCTCACAAGCCCCACATGTGCCCCAAAATGTTTTAAAGTAGGTTTGTGGGTCAGTTGCATTGTGGGCTTCCAACATATCCCAGCTTAGTACTGCAGCAATGGTGGGAGAGGTCTGACTGCACCTTGCTGCTTATTTTAGGAGCAGCCTAAGGCAAGTTTACAAAGTAATCTCCCACTCCCTCTTTTGTGCTACTGATAGTGCCTTTCTATAGGGAAAATAAAGATGGTGCTATGTTCACAGTGTGATTTCCAAGCTGACAGCAGGACTTTAAGATTAGAGCACAGACATTATATTAAATATGCTCTGTCACACATGATTTTTGTCTATTATCTAGTTCATATTAGAAAATAGTTATTTCTTTATCAGATCCCTTTGGAAACTCACTACTGTTAGACCCTGCCCTCTACTGACATGCTTCTCTTCTGAATGCAATGTAGTCTGTTATACACATGACAATCTAGACAGTACACTTTAAATGTGATGAATCTTCTACGGAAATAGAGGCCAAAAAAAAAGAAATAAAGGATGTGAGGACAAAGCCTAAAATGCTAGTGATTAGTGATTTCTATTTCCTACAGCAAATAACTGGGGGAGAGAGCTTTTTTTTTTTTTTTTTTAAATCAAGGGGGGCTTAATATTTATTAATTCTCAATACTATGAAGATAACTGATTAGGATCAATTCAACCTTATAAATAAGAGTCTGTATCAGCTTCAAACTTCCAGAAATAAATCTGTTTTGTTTATAGGGCTTGTCAAGTCTTTTCTTCCCATCTGATACAGAAAATGTGGCGGACCTGGTAGAAGTTGCAGTGGTGAACAAGCAGCTGTGCCACTCTGCTAACCTGCAGCATTAGCACATCTGGCACGGAACAGTGCTGGCGGTGAGGGAGCACTTCCACTGCACAGCACACTAAGTGACAAGAGATTAAGCATTTTGATAACTGTTTTCACTTAAGGCTCTTAAAGTGGAGAAAACATCCATTAAGACTTACAGTAAACTTCTGAAATAAAATTCCTTGTTGGTGTTCTACAGTTGAGAGCAGTGGAGCCAAGTGGTTTTCTCATGCCAGCCTGTACTGGGGGCAAGGGAGTGCACAGGCTTCAGCCTATGGCCATTTATTCTACAGGCTAAAGATTCTTCTTACATTGAGTACTGAGAAAGCTCAGCAGAATTACAAGGATGTGGAGCATCAGGACAGATGCCACTTGCTAATTTTGGAAGCAATGGGCCCCAAACCAGGGCCATTCATCTGGTCTGGTACACAGCTGCTTGCTCAAAATAGGCAGCCAACAACAAAAAAAAAAGAAAGCTGAAGGCAGAGAACTACACCATGAAGACAGTAAAACTTCCCTGAGAAGTAGCACTCTTCTTTAGTGATTACTACAGATCTCAGTGGGGTATGTGTGTGTTCTCCAGCAATTGTTTCTCTTATGCCACAGTTGTTCTGTTTGCAACTGCAGTCCTAAGAAAAACTCAAACATGCTGGTTTCTTTTCTGCAGGGTTCTCAGGTTATTTATTCCAGCCCAAATGACAGAAAAGCCAGCATTACTGTAGGCACAGAGAATGCTTTATGCCCTCCATAAAATCATTTGACAATCCAAGGAAAACTTTCCTAAGTCTGCTGTTCACATTCCAATGTGATTAACTGTATTCAGTGGGAGCTTTACCTGAGTAAGGTCTGCAAGGCCTGCAGTACCTGAGCAGGTCAACCCAAAATATTAAAATGACTCATAACCCTAGAAATAAACATATTTAGAAAAATAAAAAAAAACAGCAAACAAACCTAAACCAAAACATATAAACACAGATCAGCGTCACCACTTGAGGGTGCTGCAGTAGTTCTTAAATATTAACTCAAAGATGTGCTCCCAGGCAGGTACCGTACACAGCTACGTGGCAATGATTCACCTAATTACTTCCATGAAGGCACTCAGAACATTTGGAGCT
The DNA here is from genome assembly GCF_000691845.1 of Merops nubicus. Classification (NCBI taxonomy): domain Eukaryota; kingdom Metazoa; phylum Chordata; class Aves; order Coraciiformes; family Meropidae; genus Merops; species Merops nubicus. Next base: position 10,572 of record NW_008618365.1, read on the forward strand.
AAATTTGCACAAAATACAGCTGAACAGGAGATCTTAATCTGAAATGGAGGCTTAAATCCTAAAATGTTCCTGGCTAACTAAGGAGATACAATAGGATACTCTTTTTTAAAAAGTGGTGTGAAAAGGAAAAATTAAGTGGAACAAATGAGGACCCTCAATTACACAAACACATGCATTTCCAACTTCAAAAAATTCATTAAAAGTATAAATTCTTGCTCCGCACATGCATTTCCTTTGACTCTAGTACAAGCAACTGTTTTCCAAGGCATATCAAATTGATTTTGCTATAAACTATTACAGGATTATAGTCTATCTGAATAGTCTTCACTACAGGAAATATACAGAACTAGTCTCTTTGGGAAATATATTGAACAGTCAGTAAGACACAAAGCAATACCAAAATGCAATAGAAAAATGTTTCCAAAAAAGCCACAGCAATCTAAATTGAGAGTCCAAGTGAAACATTATCTAGGATTCTCCTATTTTTTAGAATCCCCTTTTATCATCAAAATGTTCTTTGCTCATGAGGATATAAAGACATGTATAAAGGAATAGACAATAATGAAGTTGAGAGAAACATGAAACCATTATATATGTGAAAGCATAGTGACTGCACATAAAATGAGCTCTTGTTTGGAAAGGACGTTCAAATTCCAGTTCTTTTATCTAACCCTTACCAGATGTCCAGCAGAGCTAGTCAGAAACTATTTGATGATACTCTTGGAAAATGCTGATCCATCAAAGTTAAAACTGTGGGTGGAAAAAAGGCTTGTTTAAAAGAAAATTCCCAGTTCAAAGACATTTGTGGAGGGGGATTTACTGCTAAAGGTTAGAAGATATAAATACATCATTTTCAGATTGAAAAAAAACCCAAAAATTTATTTCCAAAAATGATTTTGAAATCCCAAGACTAATCTAAAAGTCTGAAATGAAAAACAAACCATTTCACATGACCCAAATTAAATTTTATACCTTTGCCTTGCAACAGAGCAATCATTTCAAAGACTGATTATCCATTCCAATTCAGAGCAGCAAAGTTCTTCAAGCCTTGGAACCCAAACCCTTCTCAGGTTTAATCTTTCTGCTGAGTGCCCACTAGAACATGGTAGGTTGAAAGCCTCTCTAAAAGTATTGAAAAAGATGATGCCCACCTGGACCTTGGTGTCAAAGTACTGCAAGCAGCTAGAAGAGTAAGACTACCCTGGTGTAAGGGTGAATATGATCTATGAACAAGTATCAGGAGCAGTCTTTTGCAATGAGAGGTGAAGAGTCTCACTCTCCTTCCACATCCTCCCTCTTAGGTGACTGTTCAACAACCCGCTGCTGCTGAAGCTGATACCATCCATGATCCACAACGTACAGTTCACACGGCTGCACTCACATAGACAAGGAACTAACTATTTTAAAAGATTAATTTAACCCAACTTAATAACTTTATTCAGTATGTATGCACAGTTCAACAAAAACTTGCACCTCACTTTTGTAGAAAAATATAACAGAGAAAACAATGGGATGAGGGTGAATGTACCAGGAGAGGTGTGCAATAGCCAGAAATTAATGCTGTGCTGCTTCTTTGGACTTAGTCCTCTAACAGACTGAAGTAATTTAGCTCCTATACTGTAATACTCAGCATCAAAAGAAAAAAAAAGAGCAAAAGCTCCTGTAGATGCTTTACAGAGACAGTAATCTCTGAGTGTATGTGGCAAAACATTGTTTTAGTAGGGCATCTTAAATTAGAGCCAATATGTCAATATTCCCTTTCTTCACAAAAAGTGTGTTAGAAATAGGCAATCTTGACATTATGTGGGTTTCTCTACAGCCTATTCATTTCCACATTGCATTGTTCAACTAGTTATTTTTAAATTTTTATTACTTTGCAGACAGTGCCCTGATTATTCTTCTGAGAATGGTAACCTTTTAAATACCTTTATAAATGCCTTTACACATGATCAACATTAGCACAAGACCTACCAACGTCCAAATACCAAGGTCACAAATACCAGATGAAAATTTCTAGTGAACAAAACAAAAGACATGTACAATTTTTACAAGTAAAAGAACTTTTGCGACGACATTTTAAAAGACAAAAAAAAAGCAGAATAAGGTAGAATACCATCTTGGCCTCATTTAAAACATGAGTCCATCTCAAAGGTTTATGTGGAGCTCCAGCTTGGCCTAAGCACATGGGAAGAATCAGCAAACAGGCCACAGCCAAGTGATTTGGCTTTTGGATGCACAGACAGGAACTCCTGATTATTGACTTGGATCTTTACTACGTGGGAAATTACGCCTCCAGCAAAGTCATGCATTTAGCTCCTATTACCTTCTGTCAGACCAAGATTAAAAATTGGGCAAGCTGCTCTGGTTCTGTTTAAGTTACCCCAAGAATAAAATGTGTGCATAATAACCTCCACCTACCCCAGGGGGGGCTGCGAAGATTAATGGTAGGAAAGCACTTGGATGCCAAGGACAGATATTTGTCCTAGTTATGTCTACATATGAAAAATGATCAGACTCTTTTGTCTCTCAGAAAATGGTTAGAGTTACTTTAAAATACATATTCAAGCTAAGAGATGGGAACTCAAAAAGCAGACTAGCTGAAATTATTACCATGTAACATGCAACAGTGTAAATGTATTTCCCTGGGAAAAGGTCAGCATTAGAGATGGGAAACATCCTTTTACATGAGAATAACTCAGATTGTCTTCTCTTCATCAGCCATGTATTTCAATAACTCTGTTAAATAAGATGACTGAAAGGAAGCACAAAGAGAATTTATGTTTTCTACAAAACACTACAGAAATAGCATATTTATCAAGTCTGCCACTGCAAAATCCTTTGTATTAGATGCATTAGCAGCACTTAAATATTTTCCATAAATAATTTTACTGTTTATTGCACTCTCCTACCTTATATTTCATTCTGTTTGATTACACCAGTAACATGCTGGGTAATATTTCTAATTTTCCTTCTGTAAATAACTGGTATCATAGCAAATGCCTGTAAGCACTCATTACAAAACACTTGTCACTCATATTAAACCACTGTGGTTTGCTACGCACAAGTGTTTTTAAAACATTCAAATCTTTGGGCTGAAATATTTCATTCAAAGAAGCATGTGGTTGCTTTATGCCAGTGTACACAGGAGAGAGTGACAGCTATGTAAACACTGAATTATGGCATGCTGCAAAACACCCCCAACTGCTCCATAGAAGCATTTCCACACATCTGCCCTCCTACAGGCTGGTCTAGAGCTCTGCATTTTGTGCATAGCAGGGGCAGAGTCTATCATGCTTTTACTCCTGTGCAGCATGCATAGAAAGGGGACAACAAAGTCATTTCATTATTCCTGCTTCACATTCTCTCTTCATGGCTTCAATATATGAGCAGGAATACAGCTGCTGTTGAGGCAATTAGCACAGGCAATTACTAAAAGATTGTTAATGTTTCACTGAAACACAAATAGCAAAAGATAAATAATTCCTCCCTTAAGATCTAAACCAGAAGAATAATTAACAGCTAGAGGGGAGAGGAAAAAAGAAGTTAGAACACACACCAGAAGTGCAATTTGCTACCCAATTTTTGCAGGAAAAAGTGTGTTTGTGCATCATATCCTTTAGTCAAGCATCTATCTGCTGTCAACAAAGCATCTATAGCTACTACTATGCAAAGTATCTCCACTGAGTTCAGTGATAGAAAGACTGCATGTCAAGTTGGAAATGCTCATCCATAGAACTGGATGATCCAAATAATATGATCACATGGTCCAGTCCTACGAGAAATTTTGTTCAGTCCACACAAAAATATTTGCAATACCAGGGCTACAGCTTTATATTATGATGGTAACGCTCCGCACAATTACCTCACAAACCAGCACCCTCACCTTTACTCTGTGAAGAGCTACAATCCTTTCCTTCCTTGCTTTCTCCAGTTCTTTGCTGTCAAGGATAAATCTTGACTACTACTTGACATTCAGTAACTTCTTTTGCTCCACAGGGGGACTGAAAAATAGTCAATGTAGAACTAGAATTTACCAATAACCCTGTGTTTTAATCCTGGACCTCTAGGAAGAGCAGCTGAAACTAACCCATCCTTCCCTTCTTGCTGCCTCTTTCGCTAACTGCCTGTCCCAGTTGGAAGGACACTGTCATCAACAGGAGGTACACAGGCCAGGCCTTTCCATCCCATTCCAAAGTATATAGAGAGGACACGAGGTGGCTAACAACCAGAGGAATATACAGATCGAATACATTCACTCACAGTACATGACAACACAAAGAAAGGAATGAGCTAAGTCAGAAGCCAGGTCATCAGTCCAATTCCAATCATACAGTAATTGCCAAAAAGCAGCATCACTACATACATAATCCTCTTTCTGTCCTGGCTGTGATGTTGTCCCACTGTCTCTGGGAACTCTACTTGGAGAGTCAGTCAGGAAGCCCTTCCAATAACTGGAAACCTTTCATAGTACATCCACTACATAAGTAACCTTTACCCACACACTGCAGGCAGAGCCAGCCTTTACACTATTAACTTTACAGGCAGGACACCTGAGGTTAATTCTGAAGGCAGGACACTTGGTGTTGATTTCCTAACTGGTTTTTACCCAAAGTTGGCCAGGCCTTTCCTGCCTGGTTGTGGGCATAATCCACATGTCAAACCTGATTCAGGGCTGGGAGTTAAGACCCTATCACTTCACTGCTCCAGGTAGTGCCCTGCCTCATTTCTCTTTAGAAGACAACTTCCCATGCTCTGGAAGGATTTTCTGCATGCTCCCCTGTTTAGACATGAGTGCTTATTTATGCTCTGCTTGGAGACATTTTGGTTTTGAGCTTGTGCTTGGGTATGTCAGAGAAAGCTGTCTGCTGGGCTGTGATACTGTGTGTAAAGAAAGCACTGCCCATTTGTCTGCCATTTACACATCTCTCGCAGAGCTCTGCCAAGCGTCATGGCAGAGCAAGGAGGACACATCGACCTCACCCTTACACACAGCAGTTCTGATTTACTGTGTGTCAGTACAAGGACAGAGGAGAGGTAGGCTTCCCCTTCCTACTTTCTTGGACTCTGAGAGGCAGCAGATGAGCAGATTACAGAGCTAATAGTATGTGACACACCTCTCTCACGTCCCTCTTTCAAGAATCACCATATGCTCTTGCTTCCAGACTGTCTCTCCACACAGGATGGCCAGAGGGTTCTGCAACGCAGGACAGTGTAACATGGCAAGGCAGAAGTATAGGAGCAGTGTTTCTGTGCCCAGCTACTTTCCTGCTTCTAGGATAACTGGTGAGTTGAGGAAGTATGGAATGACTCACATCCATTTCTTAAAATCATTATACCAAATCAATGAGATGCTTTCTGTCTGCAGCACTGAGCAAAGGGGAGTTCTGCAGGGAAAGGTAATTTATAAAGAATGGAACGGAAAAACTGCATGTGCTGTGACAACTTATTTGTTTGTTTAGATTTAAAATGATTAACAGATTTGCCTCTTCATGGGTCTCAGTGCTCTAACATCATTAACAAGTCAATAAAATTTCAACAGCTTTAAAGTGATCGGTTTTAGAGAAACACAGTCAGCCAGCCACTTACCACTTGCTTCAGTACAGAAGTAAGAAAACCAAAGATCTCTCCACCTTTTGCAACTGCTCTAAGTTTTTAAATATTGGCTATTTCAGATCTGTGATTAGAAACACATTTCAGAGTCCTGGAGAACATTCTGCTAACTCCTTTAGCTTTTAATGGGCATACAGTTTCCTGCTTATACAAGGTTTCCTCCTTTTCACATAAGGTTTCCTGCTTATTTGTACAGAAAGTACAGCCACACCTGTTTAAATGAGTAGTATTCTGATATTTCAGTAATCTTTTCTGTTTATACAATGGAGCAATAATTTGTCACTCTCTGCTGCAGTCTGAATTCTACCTGTCTGTACACATCTTTCATGACTGACACAAACGAGTACCACAGACATTTCAAAGCACCACTAGCTTCTAGTGGTTTACACTACTTCGCTAGTGCACTACAATTCAGTGATATGTAAGCCATATTGCAACTATGAAATGCATTTTAATCTTTCCTAAACCTGCTTCCTGTTGATGACACATAAAAGAAGTTCAGAATACTACTTCATTGCTTAGCTTCCCTGCCCAAGCTCCTACATTACAAGCTAAAAATGCTATGAGTCTGAAAGAACTGACCACTATAATAAAAAAACTCCTTCCTACTATTTGAAAACCAAATATGCATATGAAAAGAAAAAAACTTCTACATATGGCAAAAGGGCAAAATAATCCTTAAGTTCAGTGGCACATTCTTATAATATCCATGCCACAAACTTATATCAACTGGGCACTCTTCCAGCTGGAATTACACTGCTTTCCTTCTGGAAAAGCAATGCAAGAACTAATGAAGCACACAAAGGGTTGCATGAAAGCAATTTTTTAAGCCACTCGCTTTGCCGAGGTCCTTACTGCAGATATCCTTCCTATTTCTTACTGTCTCAAACCAGAGCAACAACGTTTGCTTTCTTAGATTAGCACAATTACTTAATGCAGACATTTTACATCCACCATCACCATGATTAATGGAAATAGATTTGTCCCTACTGCTTAACGTTAAGCAGCTGAGGTCAGGTTATATGCTAATGTAAACTTCTGACAGTCTTACTGGCTTCAATAGGATCATGTATGGATCAAAATGTTGCTTTGGCTGCCCTTCTGTCTCCTGAAGCCTTCCACTGTATCTCACACACATCTTTGGTGATGTTATAATGGGTACACAGCAATGAGAGTCACTCACAGTAGATACTATTTTGCACTGCTGCTCACACTTTGCAGTGCTTGGATTTGGCAGTCACAAACAAACAACTGGCTGAAAAGCAGACAATAAAATTAGGAGATAAAAACCAACATGTATTTTTGTGAAGCACCAGAATGAGTGAAACAAACCTTTGTACCAAGACATAGCTAATGTTTAACGTCTTTAGTGTCTAATGAGGTACCAGCTCCAACTGGAATCTGTCCTGCAGGTGGGACACATCATAACAGCTCTTCTTTTAGGAGACTTCTAGTGCTTGGTGAGACCGAAAATTACACTGCAGTCTCCCTTCAAGGTTCTACAGATTGTGTCATCTCTTACCAGATTACCAATTCTTGAAGAAAATTTTGGTTATATAGACTTCTCCCCTCAACAGAGCTTTGCCAGAGTTGGTTATAAAATTACTGAAACAGGGAAAATAAGACAGGAACACACAAGCATGACTGTGAATGCCTCATCTTCTTTGGAAAAACAAACAAACAAACAACCCAAACTAAGAGAAAGCATTAGAAAAGTATATTTACTATCTACAGTTGAGGTCTTCAGACAATGGAATTAAGCATGCTTAAAAATTGTGCGCTCTGAAATCACACTCTGAAAGGGTATCCTCCTCCTCACTGACTACAGAGCTCCCAGGTTCCTCCCTTAGGCCCCTGAACTGAATGCCTAGACTAAATAGCCCTTATGTTGACAATTTTAGAGAGAAAAAGCTCTGTGGATCTAGTGGATTCTTCAAAACTTTCCACTCCATGGGCCTTCCTTTGAAGGATGACTGTCAAGTTTTAATGGTCTTTGTATATGAAGCAATCTATGAGCAGCCCCATTAGAACTGTAAGGTGAGGCTCATTCTGAAGGACTTCTAGGGAAGGAAGCAACTGGATCACTGAAACTGAAGCACAGCTGATAGGAAACCAAGGAATGGCAAGATTTCAAAGGCACAGAGCTTTTGTGAGACTATTCTGGCACAGATATGACACATCCTCTGGGATATTTGTGAATATTAAGATGTGGTGTGATGCAAGTGCTGTTTCAGCAAGAAAAGGATGCTGTGTTTGGCCAGGACAATTGTTCCTTCATCAGCTCAATGTTCATAAAACAAACTGCCTCACATGTACAGGAAAGTCATCACCATTCCTGCACCTATCACTACTGGATGGCTATTGGGGACCACATCTTCACGTTTACTTCTGGTAATGCTCCACCCCAAGCTCAGCTGCAGTCACCAGGGTTCTGTTCTGACATCAGGAGGATAACTGGTAAGCAAAGACCACATGCATTCCCTGAAACATCTCAACAATCACGTCAAATAACCAAGCACAACTAGGGAAACATCAAGGGATGCAAAGTTAGAATTAGTGGAAAAAAAAAAAAAAAAAGGCTTATTATTTATATTTCAGCAGTATGTAGAAACCCCAACTGTGATTTGAGTCTCAGTGTGCCAGACAACATATAAACATACAGCAGAAGCCAATTTTGGCTCTGAAGAGCTTACAGTCTTCAGAGGCAAGACAGACAGAAGGTGAGAAAAGAAAGAGAGAACTAACATACACACAGCAAAATCAGTTGCAAAGCTAAAACTCTGTTTCTCTCCAAACACTGAATCCTCTCTCCTCCGTCCAGTCTGTCATATTACCTGCTAATCAAAAGTTTGATATCTTGAGAGCATTTACTTTCCATAGGATCTCTGCAAGCTAAGCCATGAGGAGCCCCAAGCAGAAAGCAAGCTGAATCATACCTCCAGAAACCAGAATGACCAGTTTATTCTGCTATAATTCTTCATGAATCCACACTAGGTTATTGCTCCTTTGTCCTTTACTTCTCTTTTACTGTCTACTTTCTTTTTTCCCCCCTAAGTAGGTCACCTCATCTCCTGAAGTATGAAGCCATAAGACTATGAAAGCATAAAGGAGATTTATTCCTCTCTATGTGCATGATCTTTTCCACTGAAAGAAGTATGGGAATGACTACAAGGTTCATCATTGACTTCCAAGAATAGACAAATGCCTTTGTTATGCTTCTGTGGCATACCTCAAACACAGGCAAGATGAAACCTACAGTGAAGACAGAGGAACTCTTCCCATTAAATTGTCCACTAAAACATCTGCACATGGTCCAAAGGTGGTAAAAGGTCAGAGAATAATTTCATTTGAGAATTTTAATTCACTAGACTTAACATAAGGCCATTAATGTGGTTTTTTGTTTCTTTTTTTTTTTTTTAATTCTCTGTCCCAGACCTCTCTCTGCTCCTAGATACACTTTTATATTAAATTTATGATTTACAAGCATCACGACAGACTGCCCTCTGCTAACCTCTTAAAGGGCTCTCAGTCACAATGATTCTTCACATATGATGCTTAATTACATTTTAATAAGTTGTTCTTGAGAAAATAAAAACCGTACTAAGTGAAGCTGAAAGAAATTTAAACCCTGCACATGCCTAAAATACAAAGTCTTTGCAGAATAAAATCAAACCCTTTTCTTCCTCCATCACTACTCTTACTTTGCATGTTTTTTTACTGATTGCTGGTTGTAATAATTCCAGAAGTCACAGTTCACACCACCAAAAAAAGATGTTACTCAGAACAGATGCTTGTTCCCAGGAAATTTCTCCACATAAGACAAGGCAAGATTGAAGAAAGCCACATTGTGAAGCAGGGTTGCTTGCATTCAAGCTGCTTGTAGTGAAGGAAAAGCTAGTGGCTATTTCATCAGGAGGTGGATACTCAGGCTGTAATTCCAGGATTATTTATGAATGTATCAGACAGCACACAGATGCTCACATACGCAGATAGACACAGAGTGTTCAACAGTCAGGAAGGACCTTGATTCACAAGTGGCCACTTAAATAAATATATTGTAATAGTGATGTTTCAGTCTTACAGAAAATGCTTCTGACAACAGACTAATGATGTAGGTCCTTGAATTAATTCTGTAATTCCATATTCCAAACTTCTCTGAAAAAAAGAAGAATCTTTTTGGTATATAAGAAATAAAATTATGCAGAATAGGAAGATTTCCTTAGAAAATTAGAGCAGAAAAGAACACTAAAAACACTAAAAAGAACACATTCAGAGTCTCTCTTAAGATATTCCTACCTCAAATTTTCATTTCATTAAAATCCCACTAACTTCCCTATGGATAAACAACTATTAGGATTCAATGCCTCCCCTAGGAATTAACTACAAGTCCATGGACTCTACTGTCACCAGAAATATCATCTACTTTCCTCTGCATCCATGTACTCCTTTCAGGTGGGTACATTTTTCAAAGAAAAGTAGCCCTGCTTTCTGGGCATTCTTTTTCAATATTCCCTTACTGTTTCTGGCAAAACAGAGAACAAAGCATTCAAAGCAAGAAAGCTTTTATGTGTAAAAAAATCAATGAAGTTTGCAAGATGAATTAGTTATCTAGCTATGCTGAGACGTGATTCCAAAGAAATCAAAAGCAACTATATTAGTGTAGGGTTTGCTGACCTGGACTTTTCATTAGATCCACAGGAAATTTTAAGCTCTTAAAAACACTTCTTAATAATGCCACATGATGCAGTTATGCAATTATCTGACCCATTAGTTTTGCAGTTTATAACCATTAGCAAATGGTTTTCCCCACATTCTGAAAACTTCAATGAAAAACAGTATTTAGACTAGGGATGCTGATACCAGAAACTCTGCTCGAGTACTTGGATTATATATAGGCCTGGAATGCAGCTCTCTTCTCAGGGTTAGGAGGTGAGGTTAAGATCTTCTCAATATATGTGAGAGCTCCTAATGCCCCCAGTAACTGTCAGTTCAGGTTTTTCATGTATCTATAGAGTCTTTGAAGCCACTTTATTTAAGATTCTCATTTTTCCACAGAATTTAGTCATTGGAATATGCTCCAAGGAAACAGCAGAATCACTGACAGAGTTGAAAACTTGAACATCTACTAAATTTTGAGACTTCATTTGACCTACAAGAGCAGAGTGCTTAATACTGCTCCATCCATTAGTATTACTGGCCAAGACTGCTCAATAAAGGCTTTACAATGAAAGCATAACAACCACAGCAGGCATAATTCTTAGTGTTCTCGTGGACAATCATTAAATCAATACTGACTACCAGCCTCGGAGTTTCCAGATAGCAACAGGGTAAGTCTTCCTTCTTCATATAACTTCACTAATCATACACAATAAAGCATTCAGCAGGCACAAAATTCCTGCATTTCAATATTTTTCCCCTTCTAGAGTGTCCTCTGTTGTGGAAACAGGACAGGTAGGCCAGTGTAAAGTATACTACCTAGGCATACATTCACCTCTGTGGATTTGCTTCTGCACCACAAAATTTCTTGTTTGTGATGTTTAGATGAATGCACAGTTATACAGCTCCAAAGTGCCACTTTCAATCTGCATCCTCAGTTATGTCTGCAATGACACAGCAACACTGACCAAGAAGGATCTCAAGCCAACAGTGTTCAGACTTTTCCTAGAAATCGAGTATGGAGTCCACAGTTAACTCACTGTTTTCTTACCACCCATTGGCCATGCTATATCCTCACTGTACAAACTGAGCCTTTTTTCACACCTTTAAACACTTACAATTTTAATATTTATACCTAAACTCTAGTTACATAAGCTCCCTCTCTAAGTAATAACCAATTTAGTTTAGGAGTCATGTGATCTCTTTCAGCGAGATGAGTTATGTGCAAGCCTCAGGAAGTACACTCAGTAGATCCCCACAAATTTCAGTAGGGAACTGGGATGATCAGCTCAGATGTAATGTGTCTAACCTGCATATATGTCTACATTTAATCAGGAATCCTGAATCAACCTTTAATTAATCCTGCCCTATGTCTGCCTGCGTCCTAAGTGGATTACATTGTTCTCTCACAAAAATACTGTGAAGAAAAAGGTATTAAAGACTGTTATATGCAGCTATTATGCCAGTGTGGCCATGGATGGACAGTGCAGAGCTAAGGCTGAGTGGCCCTCTATAACCATGTAGTCTGACATCTTCTTGGGGAGAATTTAGGTAAAAAACAGTGTCTTTCCAAGCCTTAGGACACAGCAAAGGAGACACTACAGCTGTTAAAAATGGGGTACGCTTGTGGTCCAACCCAAATTGAATCTAGCCATGTTCCGCCAATGACCAGGCCCAACAAGAATGATACAGCCAGCAGGAAGATGACGCAATACCAAGACTGTATTGTAGACACAAACGTTATGATATGAATGACCACGGGGTGTACAAACAGGTCAACCAGCTCGGACATGATCGACCCCACCCCCAACGATCCCACAAAAGATGCAACTCGGCCCACAACAGGTGGTACAAACGGTGACCAAGGGTTTCCCACAGCTGGCATGGGAAACAGCCAAACCAGCCAGTTAAATACATAAGAAAAAGGTGCCCACATGGTGACTCTCACCCGATCAGCCCGCGTTTGCAAAGGCCTAAATAGACCAGGGCCCAGCTCCAGGGAGAGTCAGGAGGTCTGCCCTGAACCAGGAAGCTCTGGGGAGTGCACTCCACAAACAGACACTCCTGACTCCCTGCAAGTGGTCCCAGCTTTTATCCCCAAGCAGACACCTGACCTTTGTCAACTCAATGCGGGACCCCTGGGGCTCATTTCCCTTCTGGCTCTCCCTGCAGGGCCGGCTGCACCCTGGGGGGAAGCTATAAGGCAAACTCACCACCTCTGTATGAAGGGCTGTGGGAATCACCCATATGTCAACCTTAATTCGGGGCTCGGGGTTCAAACCCCAGCATTTCAAGCCAACACTCTCTTTGCAACATTTCTATGTGTATTAAATCATTTTCAAATATGCCAAAATCAAAATAAGCCAGGTATGGTTTCTTAATCACATGCATAAACGCTTCTGTAGTATATGTGTTAATATCATAAATAAAGGCACTGCAAACACATTAGGATGTGAGCAAATACTCATTTTAAAGGTCTGCAAAATCCCAAACCAACTAGAATGCCTGGCCTGCATTCCGTACCTGAATTGAGAGTACAAATGCCTTTGATTTTCAACTATTGACTCACTTTTGAAGCTGGGATACACAGGCAAATTGACGAGGGTGATGAAAACTTCAAGGAACCTTAAAGAGTACCTGTGACTTTGCCTACACATGAAATCACTCACCCATGAGTGCAAAAGATAAAGCAAACAGAGCTGGCTGCAGCCACAGAGTTGATAAAGAGGATAGGGTAATACCACAATCAAATTCTTTCACAGGAACAATGCTGCCTTCTAGTTTAATTCTCTTTCATAGTAAATTAAGCTAGTATGGAAAAAAGCCATGGAGAACAGTGTCTATATACCTATCCCAACACTGCTCCCTGCATAGGTAAGCAGCAATCTACTTAAACTCCCCCTGGCAGCCCACTGGAAATCCCCTGTTTGGCAGTGTCTGCTAAACTCAGAGTCAAGTGCATGGAGAAGCCAAGATTAACTCTACCGAGATATTCGGATGTTGAGTCTCTCTTCTATCAGAGACAGATATGTCCCTGTGCACCACAGCCTGATGAAAGAAGAGAACGATGAAGCCAGGCTGCTGTTGGAGAGCAAGCACCCTGTGGGGTCACAGCACAAGAGGGAAACTAAGCATATTTCAAATGCAAGATGCACAAACCAAGGGACTTGGGAGTGTGAGGTGGAAGCCAAGTGCGTGATCTTACACTTTATGTGTGAGATTTGTCAGGCCTGCCTACAGCCTTGCAAAGACACTCACAAACCAATACTCAGCCAGCTGGTTTGTATTTTCACTGTATTTCCTAGAGGCAGAAAACAGTCTGCCCACAAACTGCATTTATATTCTCCTTGTGTAAATTTTATTTTTGAGCACAGCTTTGACAGGTTTAATTTCACCTTGATTTCTTTGGAGGGTAAAAGCATTACAGAAAAAAAATACATTTCTTCTGCTTTGCTTTCAACTTGAGAATGACAGCAACATTCTCCCTGTGAAGAAACTGGTAATGCTGCAGTGATTTTTATCACTACCACTTGTATCTCCTGGATATTAATAGATATTTGGAAAATGCTGTAGTTTCTCATTATTCATAAAATATAACTGGGTATAATTCTGCAAAGAGATGAATACCTCTATATCAGGAGCTGAGCAGACTGCTTGTCTTACTCTGCAGTTTACACTAATGGAGCACAAAGGTTTAGCTTGGAAAGGTGATGTTAACATCACAGAACAGACAGATCTACTGTCATTATGCAATCAGCATCTACTCTGTCATAACAAGGGTACAGCTGTACTCTTCCTAACCACTGCAAAAAGTCAGCAAATGTGAGTGCATCACCTGTAACACATCTCTCTACCTCACCACAGTGTGCAGGTATGTCTTATTCTGAACAACGCTGAGCAACACACTATTGTATTGGTCAACACCTGAGTTTTTTTGGGCATTCTATCTTGTTCCTCCAAAGGAAAAATAAAATAAACCACAAACAAAGCTCATCACTGCCAACAATAACAAAAAGAAATACAGAGCTAAAAGGGAACATCAGTTTTTTACAACAGATTTTAAACTGGAGAAATAAATAAATGAAGATAAAGACAAGAAACTACATTTCAGCAAGAACAAGGAAGTGCACAAATCCAGGCTGGGGAACTTCCAGATCGATGGAATTTTTGAGGGAAAGGATCCTGTATAAAAATAAATCTTAAGCTGAGTATGAGGCAATAATGTCACACTTTTGGGAAGTACAAATACTATGCTGGGACCAGTGAAGGAAAGAAAAGCTTTTAATACACTTCCAGTAAGATTTCTACCTGACTCATCCTTCAAGGTTCTGTGCCCATTTTGAGATACAAAATGTAGATCGGTTTGGAGAGAGCATGCAGAAAAACAAGGAGAAACACACAGAGGGAAGAGTTACTGATTAATTGAGAGCAGTAAAAAAAGCTCAACAGCTTTTTAACATTCAGTTATAAAGGAAGTGGCAAAAATTGCTGTCTGTGGTGGACAGAGCAGATAGTACAAGTTAGGAAAGTAAGAGACTGAAAAACTCTCTAACGATGCTGTAGGAATCATCCAGGAACATGAAACCTACTCCATTATCATTTTCAAAAAGTTAAAGAGACACATGCTAGGAGTGACTAAGGCAGAGCTGATCTTGGCTTGCAGCTGGGCAACGAACTAAGAAGAAAACTGATGTTCCCTTTTAGCTCTGTATTTCTTTTTTTTTTTGTGGTGGTGGTGGTGGTGATGAACTTCGTTTCTGGTCTCTTTTGTTTTTCCTTTGGAGGAACAAGATAGAATGCCCACTGTCTGGCTTCCAGGTCCTCATGGGAGATTGCAGGGCTTAAGTGTACAGGGGAAAAAAAAAAATCTATTCTATGGAAACTGAGAGCATTTGGAATGACATCTCTCACTTGCTTATACTCTGATTCTATTCCCAGTTTAGCTGGCATCATTCCTGCCAACTTCAATAGCATTATTCCTCCTGTTTTTATGCTACACTAAATGAGAATAGACTCAGCCCTCAACTAGTAAAATGGATTTGGGATTAGAAGATCTTAATGGTCTGGGGTTGTTTTTCAATTTACTGCTGTCCTCCAGGTTCCGTTTATGCCTATAAATTGTCCCTTTGATGGCAGTGGCACGAATGTATTTGTTTAAGACACTGCTTGCTTCCACAAGCACAGAAAGACAGATGAACCCCTGCAGAACCCTGCAGCTGGGGCTAGATTGATCTGTAACTCAATCCAGCAGTTCTTAAATACAGGTAACATGAAAAGCTCTTCAGCAAGCTGCTGAATACAGCACTCTGTTTAAAAACAATAGAAAAAGTGACTGAGGGTATTCATCTCATTGTAAGAAAATGCTCACAGAATAAGACAAGCTTCCTCAAAAGGCTGGGTTTTCAAGTTAGTTGCTGTGATTGTGTCCCCTGGAGAGCTGCATTTCTGAGTTCATGAATGCAGCAGCACGAAGTCAGGAATACTGAGCATCTGGGGCTCTTCTTAGACCTCGGTTCACCTCTAGACAAAAGCTTTAACGACCTTCAATATTTTACACACAGGCTAGATCTGAGGAAACGCTCATGGAAGAATTACCCCAACAATAAGTGTAAAAACGTACAAGTTAAACTAAACTGAACATTCTACTAAGTATTCTCAAATTATATTCAACACTAAAATACTAGAGATCCCCAGCAGTGCCATATCATTGCTCAAGTGGGCATCTTCCACACACAAATTTCATTTTTGCAAACACAAAGCTTCTCCAGCTTCAGAATGTTAAACCAGAACTTGTCAGATGTGAACAGAAAAACTCATGAATGAGAACTTGCCTCCGTATATCTCAAAACTCTCTGAAGATGCCTGCACCCAAAATAGGGGCATACCCATTCACTATCAAGAACACTGGATTGACAGATAGCATATCTGCAACCATCCTTCCTTGAAGCCCCTCCAGGAGTAAATAGTCCTGATATCCAAGAAGATACTCCACCTTCAAAGGTTCCTGGTAATTCACAGCAGATAACTTTTCCTTTGTTTTTCTCCAAACACAGTTGTCTTTTAAAGAATCAAAAAGGTAAGGCATCTAATTCTCAATGAAGTAAAAGCCAGTTTAGGTTCCCTTTCAAAATATTGTTTTACTCCAGAAGATAACTGACACTGGAAAACTGCATGTTTTTAAGGAGCCAGAAGACATCAAGTCATGATCCTTTTTTGGTTGCTAAATTATTCCATGAAGTTTGAACCAGAGGAAATCCACAATGCTGATAATCACTAAGATTATCTTTCCTTGCAGGTACGAACAGATGAAGTAGAAGTGCTTTCCAGGTGGAAAAGAGTTTCAGTACTTTCATGGCAAAGGAATTCCGCCTGCCTAACCACACCTCTAATGCCTTTCAAGTAAGAAAAGTCATTATTGTGACCTTTATAAAGGAAAATTTCTGATTTCTGCACAGGAATCAAGCAGAAGAACCTGGAATCTTAGATAAGAAGTAAAAAGGAAGCACCTAACATGGAGGTAAGCCCATAAACCCTGGCATTCAGAAACCAATCTCAGCACCAGAGCTGAGGTTAACTGAGGACACCGTGAACACTTCTGTGGATCATCAATCAAGATAAGCACTCCAAAGGAAAGGCTCTGCCTCTCCTCCCTATAAAAGAGCTCCTGCTGTTCCTCACAGGGTGCACCACCGAGGGGAAGCCATTTCAAGAGAGAACTGTTCCCCTGATTGTGCAGACTGTCAACAGCTGAGAGGAGCTCTGATCAGCTACTCACAGAAGAAATCATGAGCATTGTCCTGTTTCAAATCTATGATAATTCTCCAGTTCAGAGGTTAAATCCCCTGGCAATTAGCAGAATAAATTAGTTTGTTAATCACCTTGGAAGAACAGATACCTAATTAATGGGGAGGTGTTGTGCATGCATGACTAAAGATATTCAGATAATCACATAGCTAGAATGACCTGGTTTTGAATGACATATCCTACCCAAAATAGCCTGGAGCATGAGAAGTGCTGTTGACAAGTGGTAGTGGAGTAAAGCTGTTTGGGTATGCAAGAACTGTTTGTTGCCTTAAGCAGTATAAGTGGATCTGTGTGTACAGCAAACCTATAACTTAAGAGTTAGAGCTGCAAGAAGCTATTCAAAAAAGAATGTAAAAAACGGGTCTGGTGGCATTGATAAGAAGTTCATAACCCTTCTACTGCATGGAAAATTGGGAAATGTGCACAGAACTGAACCTGGGAGAGCAAAGCCATAGAGAAATAACTGACAAAATAAAACTGCCCATTGGCTACGTCTGAGAAGTAGATTGTCCCTCAAGAGCACTGCATGCTTTGCTTTAGGTAGCTGTTCACCATCTAAGACTAACGAAATTGCCTTTTGAATGCAGGGCCCAGGGTGTGCTCAAAACTTTACAAATACAAAGATTCCTAAATGAGGAACTCCAGTCCAGACCCCAAGCCCTTGGTTTAAGTTTTATCCCGTTAGGACTTTGATAAAATTTCAAGATCTTTATCTTAAAAGATAGTATCTTTCTCTTATATTAGGTTATCACAATGATCCCTTCTAAGCCACAAAATCTATGACTCTTTCCATAATCTGAACTAGCATATTATCAAAGGTAATATTGTAAACTCATGTCACCATTAGAGAAACTCAGATTACCTTTCAATCAATACTCTGAACATTAAGATAAATTCCTAAGACTCCTTATGTGTATCTACTGCATTAGTAACAGACTGTAGTATTTGCAGAACTCAGGGAGAGTATCAAGTCTCTCTGCTTAGTCAAACAAGAGTCCTCTGAATTCCTGGTAGACTTCTCTAGCCTAATTGACATTACCTAACAGTTGCACTTCAAAACCTTACTGCTTTTATTAACAAATCCAAGGGAAAAAATCTAGGTTGTATTGACAGGACCAACCTTTCTTAACCTTTTCCTACACAGGAGTAGATTTTTCAATAGCTTTTCAAAGAACTAGAAAGTCTGCTTTGGAAATGAACCAGTAGACATCACAGCTGGCAAGGTAACAGCTTTCCATGACACATTTCTGTTATAAACTAATTTAATGAATTATTTTAATCTTCATCCCAGTTTTATTCTTAAGAGATCCTAAACATACACATTCATCTCTAAGGACCCTTACCATGGACAAACTGCTTAAGCAATCTCTTTTGACTCACCCCATGGCATCATACTTGGAAGTGAAACGAGGGTGAGTCTTCATGTTGAGCTGTCTTTTTGGCCAAAGCACTCATCAAGAAAAGAATCAGAAGAGAAGAGCCACCTACTGAAAATAAACATACACCTGTGGAAAAAGGAGAAGCTAAATTTCCTTCCCCTTCTCATCAGTACACAAGGAGCAGCAAAAATCAGGCACTTGACCAGAGTCTGACAACCTACTCTCAGCACAGTTCCCTGGCACAGCAGCTGGGTCCCTCTCCTAGCCTAGCACAAGAAGTAGCCCCCAGCCCTAGCAGCTCTTCAACTGCAGAAGGATGAAAGCCAACACACACAAGCTTTCAACAGGCAGCAAGAACTACTCTAAAACAAGTCACTGAAAATAACCGTGGTTTCCAAAATAGCTCAGGTTGCTCTGGATCCCTTCAGCTAACCAAATTATCTGGGCAAGAAAAAAGAATTTCACAAATTCTCCTGATTGTCTTGCTTACAAATATATACCCTGAAAGATGTAATATAAGAGTTCAATGAGCTTCTAATTCTGAGCTGGTATCTATAGCTCCTTGACAGTACTAAGCACCAGAATGGAAAAGCCTCACAGCCTGATTATTCCTCAG
This sequence comes from Merops nubicus, assembly GCF_000691845.1. Classification (NCBI taxonomy): domain Eukaryota; kingdom Metazoa; phylum Chordata; class Aves; order Coraciiformes; family Meropidae; genus Merops; species Merops nubicus. The sequence continues at coordinate 29,637 of NW_008618365.1, forward strand.
CCAACACAGTTAACTCTATCCCTGACGTTTACATCAAAGGAAAATGCTCTATAAAACAATGACAGCCTTTAAAATGGTTTAATACACACCAATCATTCAACCTGAAGTTTCAAAGAAGTTGTTTGGTTTTTTGTTTTTTTTTGTTTTTTTTTTTTAGATTTTTCCACAGAAAAAAACTGGAAGATAAACAAACTAAGAATTAAACCCTCTTCCAGTCCCATGTCAGTATTTCTAAGAGTCTAGCCTGACTGCTGGAAATTTGTATGCATAAAAAAGCAAAGGTGCTGGAAAAGTCTAATTAGTTCTTTGGAGTCTTGAAGACAAGTGAAAGTGAGAGAACATGAAGAGACTCCTTCCACCCCTTGAAATTTATGGAGTTCTTTGGAGATGTGTATATTTATGATTTTTTTTCCTCATTGACAGACTGTCTATAGAACACAGGTTTTTGACCCCATCTGACAGAGATATCAGTTCTAAGGCCACATGAGATTCAAACCAGGAATATCTCCTTAAAATTGTAGCTCTTCTAAGCAATAGCAACTGATATAATGGATACAGCCAACAGAAGGCAACACATGCACAGCTACTGCATTTGAGTTGGGTATTGTGTCAGAAAACAGCCTAGGATTTCCTAAAATAAGTCTCAAAGCATAAAGTATAGCACTAGACTCCTGCAATGCAAAGTCTGCCAAATCCCTTCACACTTAACCAAGTGTAAGTGAAAGGAAGTGAAGGGTTAGGCAATTTTGGTTTTCCAGTCTTACGCACCCACTAAAAGAATAATTTTTATCTGCATATATACATATACAGATATATTCCTGAGAAAAGCCTGAGGTGAGCTACATATTACAGATTTTAAGATTACTGCAGCCTGCTATTATTTCTCATATTTACTCAAGTCATATCACCATCTTTCAAAAAAGGCTGTAAAATAGGAAAAGCAATCTCAAGCCTAAAGCCAGGAATATAATCCAATCAAGATATGCCATAAAAGTGTTAATTAAGAAACTTTAGGAAGGACAGGTGAAAGGATATTATTTGATACTGTCATAGTACCTGTGAAATGCTAGTGCCAAATCATAAGTCGCAAAGAAGTGAGGTCTCATAAAGGGATAACTAAAAAATTAGCAGGTTGCTTTTTGAAAGCAGAAGGAAAGGAGAAAATGTAGCTGTAAGAAGTCTCCAGGGCACATCAGGTTAATTAGCTGACTTACAACAGATAAGGAAAACCCTTATAGCTAAGCATAATGTTAACATGTTTTGGTGTGGTATCTCTTCCCTTTTTATTTCTTTATTACACTTTTGTTTTATTTTTTTTTTTAATTAGTAAATCTTATCTAGCGATAAAGTAGATTTTCAACAATCAGATGCCTACTACATCAACACATTATTCAGGCACAAACCAGTAGAACTGAGACAGGCTTTAGTACCGACTCAAGTACCCAGTTGTAAAAGCCCGCTCAAGTTGTCCGGCTAAAGAAGAGTAACTTCCTTAGCACATATTAATCTCTGCTACTTTGACAAGCAGTGTCAACCCAGAGTACTTCCATCATTCTTGGCTCTTCTTTTTTTTTTAAAAAAAGAGTTTAGTAAGAGGCCTGACCTGTTACTATCAGGTGAAATTCTTTGTGAAAGTCAAGCACGGAGTAGATCTGAAAGCCTTAAGAAATTTTTTCCTACAATATTTTCACAAGCAGGAGACTGAGAAGCATGTGCAGCTCTTTACTCTGTTTAAATAGCTTTTAATGTTTGATTTTGATGTAGGAACCTTCCAGTATCTGAACAGGGTCTACAGGAAAGCTGGAGAGGGTCTTTTTACAAGGGCTTGTAGTGATAGGATGAAGGGTAGGGGTAACAGTTTCAAACTGGAACAGCATAGATTTAGATTAGGAATTAGGATGAAGTTCTTCACTCTGGGAGTGGTGAGACACTGGAACAGGTTACTCAGAGAAGCTGTGGATGTTCCACCACTGTAGGTGTTCAAGACCAGGTTAAATGGGGTTTTGAACAATCTGGTCTAGTGGGAGGTGTCCCTGCCCATGGAAGGGGGGTTGGAACTAGATAATCTTTAAGGTCCCTTCCAACACAAACTATTTTATGATTCTATGAAACAACATAAAATGAAACTTCTGCATTGTTTGGGCCTTGGCAGTTAGCTGAACCTGATCCTTGGTCCTATATTGAGCTGGATACTGAAAAAACAGCACATCTCACTAACACAAGCAGACAGCCAGGCACCCCACCTGATTTTATGAAGTACTTTTGAAATAGTATTCCTTATGACATTCATCACTTTTAAATTGAGCTGAGAATGTATTTTAAGGGGTTAAAGTGAAATATCAAATGGCGTCTGACAACCAGGGAGAGATGGGAGAAAAACCACACCTGTTAAAGATGGTCCTGACACACAAGTGCTGAGTACGCTCAGTATCTTCAGCACCTCCATCAAGTCTCCTTCCTGGACAGAACAACTTATTTCCTGTATGGATTCTCCTCTACATGTGGTGATCCTAGCAGAGAAGGAAATCACTGTACCTACTTCCATTCTAAGCATCTGAATTAAGACTTTGCACAGAGTTTTCACAGTCACAGTTCTGGTTTGTGAATGTGGCCCACAGGTACTACTAAAACTGAATTAGTAACTTTTTAAGCTAGGTGAACATTGCCTTGTAAATAAGGGAAACTGTAGATAAACTATCACTTTCTGCCTTGCTGTACTTTTTAAAATTCCGCTAATGCTGTGCTGTATGTCTAGTACAGTATGTAATAACCTGGAATAATGAGAAGGTATTTGAGGATCTGTTATCTTTCTGGTAGCACCTTGTGCTGGTTTGGGCACCTGCTGCAGTTAAGTTTTAGAACCCTGATGAAGATTTATTATGTTTCTATAAAGTGTGTTTTTTGTAATGGGACTTTCATATTTCAGAAAAAAAATTATAAAACAAAGTGCTTTCTTCCCTGTATTCTTTATACTTTGTCCAATTTATTAAGTTCTTATTATTCATTATATTACCCAGAGGCATCCTTGAGTACATGATAAAAAACACACCAAAAAGTCAGCAGTGCAAGTTTTGAATGAGTATGAACTAATTTCAGTGCTATACCTCCCAAAATACTTCAACTAACCTAAGAAAAATGAGGTCTAAAAACTATTTACTCACAGTGCATTTATTTGCCATTCGCTTTTCAAATGACTAAGATTTCTGTTTGCAAGTTTCTTCATAAGCCTCATGGACATGGACAGAAACTGCCTTTAAAAATTCTGTAACTGAATATTAAATTTTCCAAAAAACACAAGACCGTGGTTGTATGAAGGGAGAAAGTTCACCATAAAATGTTAAGCAACATTGACATAAAACTGGTAATACAGAGGCTATTACTGACTTAATGTTAGAGAACTATAGCCAAATATAACAAAGATAAGAGAGGAACATAGGGTAATAACAAGACAAACATAGCATAAACAGAAATTACATTTTCATTGAAATAAATATTAATTTCTTCTCTACAGAGTATGTACTCCTATGCATAAACCACAAAAGTAGTTTAGTCTGGTCGTTTCGCAACACATTCACAGAAAATGTCAGTAAGAGCAGAAAACTTCTTTCATCCCTCAATAAATGTAATTACAGGCAGATGCTGGCTGGAAGGCACTCCACGTCAGTCTGCCCAAACTGACCGGGCAGCACACACGCAGTGATGGAGCATCCAGTTCATCACTATTATGCTCTGACCTTTCCATTACATTTCCTCTTGTTGCTAATATTTGTACCTGCACGTATACAGATATCAAACAAGAGTGGCACCCTAGGGGGATTTTTAATGCTTGCTAACAATGGATGTTTCTCCCTTGGCTAAAGGGCAAGGAACTGCTGTCTAAGGGCAGGGGAGGAAGCGTGTCCCTACTCCAATGCCAAGCTGAGCTGCTACCTGCAAAGCACAAAGCCTAAATACAGCTGGGTCTTATGAGGGTCCTTCCTAATTCTGGTTACCCAACCCTCAGATACACTTCTGGAGCAAGTCCCACTAATCACCAACTAATGCCTATGCCAATGGCTACATAAAGTACTCACTGGATGTCAGGATCCCAGAGGGAGAAGCATTAGCAACGCCTACACACAGATAATGGCCAGACAGAAGCTTGGTGCAGCTATAGGAGAACTTCCCGGTCCCTAACAGCAAAAGGAGGGACAGGGTATGTTGCTATTCAGATATTGTCACCTGCCTCAGTTTCTAGCTTAGGTGTGGTACAGAGCCTGGATTGCCTTTCAGAAATTCATGAGACTATGTAACAAAACTGGTAATTGCAGAAGAGTGAAGTATTGCAGCATGTTACTCTGCACCTCTCAACACCCTTTACAAAGTGGGTTCTCTCTATTTTATAAGCAGACACACACAAAGGCTCCAGGATTTGCCCAAGGTCACAGGGGTGACTACCAATGTAGCCAAATCAAAGCATCTCACTACAGGCTAAAGTGACAAAGATATGATTAAGGATTCTTAGTTAGATCAGTTGTAGAAAGCAGTTTTTTTAAATATATGTTGTGAATGAAGGTTAAATAAAGGGTGATTTGAGAGAGCCACTGAAAGGATTAAATTGCTTCTGCACACACTTTTACTGTATTCATTTTTATCCTGTATAAAATGCCTCTTGAAGTTGAGGTGCTGATTTTTCCAAACGCTTTCACTACTGCAAAAATAACAAGGTAAACTGAGAATTTCCCTGGCCTAAGGGATATTTACATCTATTTAGTTTTTGATCTGACAGACACAGTTTATCATCCAGCTCTTTAGGACAAGTATGCTATTTAAAAATACAATGAAAAAAGCTGTCCAATGTCAGTCTGAAGGAGCCAGAGCTATAACCAATAACTGTTTAATTCAAAATTCATAAACAAGCCTAGAAGCAAGAATGAGAACCCAAGACGCTCCATTTAAAGATGAGCACTTTAATCAGCTGGCCAGTGGGTTTTACGGTGTCCTTTGTCCCATAAATCCTAAATTGCATGCAAGCTAGCATCTAGCCCACCTAGGCAGAGGAAAGGTCTCATGCTTTACATAGGCGACAACTCTAACTACAAGGTCCTTTGGAAAAAAGATGAACTACCCCTCCTCTACAATCCTCCACCATTCCATCTGAAGCAGCAGCTGTAAGTGGTTTTCAGTGAGACTTCACGATGCAAAGTACACAGTGGCAGCACCTAGAACAACCTTGCTGGGACTTCCTCCCCACACAGCAGCAGCAGGAGGCTGTTCCACTTTGGAAAACACAGACCAACCTCAGCATAAACAGAGACTGTCCAGGCAATTGGCAGATGAAGGTTAAAAGGTAAGATATGAAAATCATATGGGTATCTAGAGTTTTAGGCTGTAGCTGAGCCAAGGTGCCTAGTACTGTAATTCTATATTTACAAGCCCAAATTCTTGACAGCTTCAGCTTTAATCAGCAGAATCCTGGGTTTAGATTAAGCTCTTATTCCTTACAGTGAATATGTCTGTATCACCACTTTATCCATAGTCTCTACAAAAAAATAAGACTGATATGAATTGAGGAGAACTAGAGATCCAAATTACTATTACTCAAGCCATTATTACTCAAGCCAAGTGTGAAAAGAAAACAACAAAGACATGAAAACCCGTGAGATGGCCAATAGCAAATGAATAGAAAGACGAATACCCAGAAAACACAGACATGTAATGGTGAATAACAATCTTAATGAATTAGTTTTCAATCCAGAAATTAAATGAAGTTTTCCATTGCCTCATGTACTGCTGAGTCATTTGTCTACCACATTGGCCAAACACCATGAAAGCAGAAGCGAATAAAACAGATCTTGCAAAGTGTGTGGTGAAGACAGAAGGCAGTCAATACATTTTCACACGGCTTTCATAGACAGTATTTTTGCAAGTGTTTCTCTGAATAAAAAGTGAGCTCAGTTTTAAAAATGGCAATTCTTATGAGCTAGCTAGTGGTACAAAAAGCACGGAAATGTAGCAAAGAACAGAATGAGAGGAACAGAAGATCATTTACTAGAAACTAAGGCAGACAGATGGGGATACAGATTTCTGGTGACAACTGCAGGAAAACAGTTTTCTACAAAAAAACCTTTGCATAAACATGGAGAGAGTGAAAGAAACAATATGTATTAGCAGTTAACTATCAGGAATAAAGATGAGAACTTTTACAACAGGTAATAAGAGTGTCTAGTAAGTACCAATATTCAGGGAGGAGGGGAAAGGGAGAGAAAGAAAAAGGTGGGGGGGAAGCTTTGCAATACCCTCCCTCATACAGCCAGAACCAAGAAATGGACCAGAGAGGTTGGTCTGTGCTGACCAAGCACTGCTGAGCAGTGTCACGCTGACGGGTCATGTCTGGCAGTACATAGGACCTTTCTGCAATCTGCATGTAACTCTGCAGGCATCACAGATTCCTAATCTGAGAAACATTTGGGACATTTGATTCTATCATATAGAAGAGAGGCTTGAACTGCACTTGACCTTAGAGAAATGGTTGCAAACAGCAGAGGTAAGTCATCTGACAGGGAAAAGGTTAAAAGAGTAACAATGAGAACAAGTACTGATGCCCAAGGTAAAAAGAAAACAAGAAACAGAAGCAATACACAGGCATTCAAGTCCAGGATATGAGGACACATGGAGGGGTTGGGGGATGGAGAAGGCAAAAGAAAGACAGCCATGTCACATCTGCTGAAAATCACTATCTTTTAAGTTTAAAACCCTAAACAATTTAAAGAAGAAGGAAGGCAATACATGCAGTGATTGAAGATGTAGAGATTTCCAATTAACCAGAGCTACACAATGTGACTTCAGCAAATCCAAGGGCTATCAACATGTACACACTATAGAAAAAACTGCCAACGATTCAATCACCATGTTGGCAGCTATGCTATTAGGTCAATGACCAATTCTGTTCCAGCAGGATTGAGTACCCAGCTGCAATGTTATCCCTACAACACTGACAAGGCAGTAACAGCAGACCATAATACTTGTGAGCAAGAAATAAAGTCATGTTGAGGCCAATGGGCAAATGCAGGATTTTGCTAAGAGATCCACAAAAAGCAAGGGCAAGTACTGCATAAAGCTCCAAGTAGCTGACAGGCAGGAGAACCAACCACTGCTGGATCTGATCACAGTACAACATCAGGAAATCCCAATGTGACACAAGAGGGAGAATCGTCACCAGAGGCTTTATGCTGCTTTGTATTACAATCAAAAACATATTTTGAGGTAAGGGGATAAAGCCATGTCAATCTAGAGCTAGAAACAACCATCCCACATAGCCCAGGAGCTTAGTGAAAAAGAGAATTCACGGGAATCATTTAAAAAGATCATGGAATCAAAAGCATTGAAATGACCATGCAGCTGATGATCAAAATAAAAAATAAATCATTTATGAACACCAAGGGCTGTCTTTGACTTGAATCCACCTTCTGCCCCACTGAATGGGGAGGTGTCTGCTCACAGATTTCTGCTCCAGTTTCTCTGGTCTTGGCGATCTGGAGATGCTCAAGTACTGAACACTGAAACACAAAAAGTTTGCCATAGGCAGCACATCTATTGTGCTGAGTTTAGACAGGGGGCTAAAGTAGACGCAGACAGAGTGCAGTGAGACATAGAAGCATCCCAGTGCCAATTCTTTCTATTTATCCATGGAGGAAGACAGAAGCACCAACAGAGAAAACCAAGAAACTAAACAGCAGAGGCAAGAGGGAAAATACAGACTCCTTACTCAAGAACATCAAAACACTTCAATTACATCCTTCCAAAGGGCAGTCAGGATTCTGTGTGGTCTCTTCAGCACAGGCAATGGCAGCCTAGCAGAAAAATGACCATCAAGCCAAGAAAGCGGTTAAAGGAAGTCCAGACCAGGGAGGCATCCTACTGAAGCAAAGAAGCCAAGAACCGAAAACCAATGCAAACAGACAATCTGGGCTGAAACAGGCACACAAAGAAAACAAGCTGAACTGCAGTAGAAAACATTGTACTCGACAGCTACAGACTCGGGGAAGTGGGGCTGGGAGAGAGCAGTGGAGAAGGGAACTGTGGAGTAAATGCAGAGAAAGAGAACAAAAGGCGTGATCAGGGCAAATGAAGAGTTTTCTGATGGCTTTTTATGTTGAAGGGGCAAAACTCAAGCTTAAGGATCACTACAGTGTCAGCCAACAACAGTCCTCTACAACTACAGTAAGAAAAGGAAATGTCTGGTGTTTTACCAGAGCACAATGTGTAGGTCATCCAAAAGGTTTGTTACTAACAGCCACATCCAAAAATCTACTACAAATTGCCAACCCTGTGTCTTGCATGCAGCCATGAAAGACACTGCGTGGGACTTGCTGGGTGGTGCACAGGTAGCAGGAAAACTTTAAAGGAGCAGCAGAAATTATAGTCTGTTCATCTATGGACTGAGTATCAGCCAAAATTGTCACATCAGGATAGTAAAGTTCCCTTAACCTATGGCCGTTTTACTTTCAGGAATCCTAAATCCTCTCAGGTAATTTTCCAGCACATGAAATGATTTCCACTCATGCAAAGTGAGAGTAAATCACAACAATTCTGCTGTGGCAGAGGGTTAGTCCTCCTTGCCCAGGCTGTTAATGACTGCCTCAGGCACAAAGCACTGGAGAGGCAGGCTGGAAATGATAATGAGTTGAGTGATCAGCCAAACATATTAAACGCTATGATGATTCAATTCCACTGAATTAGCATATTATGATAGACGTGTACATTAATAAATACTAATATCAAATCTTATTATTTGAAATTCCATCCATTTGTTTTGCATGCATTGATTTTTCCAGAAATCTGAAAATATCTGTAAGGTTCAGCTGGCAGGTCTCTTCGTGGGGCTTCATAACTGTGTGCTGAGTTCCCAGGCAAGAGCTGGCAGTTTCTGCAATATTACTGAAAACTTTATTTATTTATTGTTAAACACAATGTCAAGTATGACATCACATACACAATGAGATTTTCTTGCATAGAATTAAATTACTTGCCATCTCTTCATATCACCTGGAAACTGTGAGTTTAAACATCTTTACCCCTGCAGCTCTTGTGCCCTCAAACCACTCTGTGTGTGTTGCTATCTCTTTGTGCTCCTACCCATTAACCAAACTCCCCCAAGGAGCTGTGACTGGACCTCTTCCACTCCTGCTGCTGCCAAATGTCCGTAACATCCACAGAGCTTTATTATCCCCACAGCTACTCTCCTAAAACATAATGGGGCATATTTTTGTTGCATCACCCTCTACTCCATCTGTGCATTTCATTCACCTTTTGCCTCTTGTTGTCCATCAGGAACGTCCTGTACAACCCATGTCTATCACACCTGGCCCTTCTTCCATGAGCGAAGCCCACAGATGCTTCTGGAGTATGAATAATAACATTAACCATCAATTCTCAAATCTCACCAGGACACATTATTCTGCTCTTGCCTGTAGCTCTTAATTTGCTTCTGCCTTTGCCATTACTTATGATTAAAAGCCCTAACTCTGTTATTTAACTCCATGAAGCATGCAGCTTGTATGAGATGGTGTACAATGCAAGTTGAAGCTTACAATTTGGAACATTTCATTATATTAAAAAGAACCTTATGATTACTTTTGATTTCAAGCCACAAAATGAAAGTTTAAAGCCATATTAAATAACTGTCTCACAGTAGGAAACAGAATAAACCCACAAAACAAACTAAACATTATAATCAACCCAATTATTATCTTCCATTAGCCAAGTGCTTAAGGGATGAAAAACACCAACATTTAAATGGGAGTGCAGCATTACTGAGACATTATCCGGGGGAACGGTTTCCCCCTTAACTTTCAGCTTAATCCTCAAAAAAAGATTAGCCTTTCTCTTAAGGGCATTGAGGTGATCGATCTTATAGGTGTGCAAGTGATAAATTAAACCTTAGAATTAACTTCTCGTTCAGTGATCTTCACATCTCCCACGGAAAAACATCAGCAAGAAATACGAGGGCTTCTGCACAGCAGTTCTTGCTTGAATAATAAAAAACCACACACATATACTAATTGCAACAGACTAAGCCAAAACCTGGCAACACTATCAGAAGGGCGAAGGGGAGAAGGATCCAAGAGGAGGTTCCATCAAGCAAATAAATCACCAGCCAACCTCGCATCACTCAGTTTGGCACTGTGCACGGCTCTGGATCGCTGTCTGGGAATAAAACTGCCTCCCCCTCCTTCCTGGGGCTTACACGAGCACTCTGGACACCACTTAAGCCTTTTTTCTCCTCTGAGCGGCCCAGGGACCTGGAGAGGGGGAGCTGAGAAATACAATCTCCATAGTCATTTATAAGTCGCTGAAACAGTGGAATTGCATCCTGGAGATTCATTTATGCCTCCCCTTTACAGCGGGTGCTCTCGGTGGCTGTATTTAAAAGCGGCTCTGGTTGGCACAACTCCCACCCTTTCCCCACCTCGCCTGAGGGGCCGTGGCTGCCCTGGGCACTGAAATGCAGCCAGAAGAGGGAAAAGTTTCTCAAAGCAAAGTCCTGGGAGGATTTTCTCCTAGGAAGAACAAAAAAAAAAAACACCCCAGAAAACCAAACCAAAACTAGAGAGAGGGCTTCAGAGCTCTGGGGTGCAAGGCCCTACCAGCTTGCTGAGAGGAATTAACTTGAGCAGTGTGTTCAGTTTTGGGCACCACAGTACAAGACAGACATTCAGGGGCTGGAGTGGGTCTAGAGAAGGGCAACGAACCTGGTGAAGGGTCTGGGGAACATGTCTTCTGAGAAGCAGCTAAGGGAACTGGAGTTGTTTAGCCTGGAGAAGAGGAAGCTCAGGAGAGACCTTACTGTGCTCTACAACTAACTGAAAGGAGGTTGTAGTGAGGTGGGGGTTGATCTGTTCTCCCAGGTGAGAGAGTGATAGGACTAGAGGAAATTAAGTAGCGCCAGGGGAGGTTTAGACTGGGCAGTGGGAATAATTTCTTTCCTGGAAGAGTGGTGAGGCATTAGAACAGGCTGCACAGGAAGATGGTAGAGTCACCATTCCTGGGTGTGTTCAAAAAACATGTAGATACTTCAAGATATGGTTTAGTGGTCATGGTAGTGTTGGGTTGATGGTTGTACTTGATAAGGTCTTTTCCAACCTTAATGATCCTATAAAGGCTGAGGAGCAGGAGGTGGTGGTCACCTTCAGCTGAGCTGAAATCACCACTGACATTGTGGCAAAGCCAGTGGGAGAGGGAAGGAAAATCCCCCTTCCCAGTCAGGTCAAGGCTCTCCATGCCCTGGATTACTTCTCCAGCTAAAGGCTCCAATAGATCCTGCCCCCACATGCTGGGGCCTTCTCACCAGTTTTCTTATCAACCTTCCTCAGGGTTTGACCAATTACCAAAGTAAAAATCACCATTTCCCCTGTTCAAGGAAACCATTGTCCTTTCCCTGGCCACGTCTGGCCAAGGCATGGCTGCCTCAAACCCTCATACCCATCTGTGCAGCAACAGCTCTCAGCTCTTTTATTTCTCCTGTGTTCTTGAAGAGCACCCATCTTCCACCAGCCTGAAGCAGTTTACCCTTTGGTTGTGACAACAAACCGATGATATTTATGCTGGTGCCAAGCCTACCATAAATTACAGCAGCTCCCAGGAAAGCAGCCCCTTTGGCTCAGCAGAATGTGCCACTTTATTTATGTCACACCTACACACCTGAATATTGAGCTCGGGATTTAAATAGGACGACAAATCAATACCACACATGGCATGCATGTAAGGAGGGGAAATCCAAAAAGTCTTTAGCTTTGCTCTCAAAACACAAATTTGGGATGGAAAGATCATAGAATCATAGAATCATAGAATCATAGGGGTGGAAAGGGACCTCGAGAGATCATCTAGTCCACCCCCCCTGCCAGAGCAGGGTCACCTAGAGTACATCACACAGGAAGGTGTCCAGGTGGGTTTTGAATGACTCCAGTGAAGGAGACTCCACAACCTCTCTGGGCAGCCTGTTCCAGTGCTCCGTCACCCTCACAGTGAAAAAATTTTTTCTGATATTCATCTTGAACCTCCTATGCTCCAATTTACACCCATTACCCCTTGTCCTATCATAGGTCATCACTGAAAAAAGCTTAATCCCATCTTCCTGACACTCACCCTTTACATATTTGTAAACGTTGATGAGATCACCCCTCAGTCTCCTTTTCTCCAGGCTAAAGAGACCCAGCTCCCTCAGCCTTTCCTCATAAGGGAGATGCTCCACTCCCCTAATCATCTTTGTAGCCCTACGCTGGACTCTCTCCAGCAGCTCCCTGTCCTTCTTGAACTGAGGGGCCCAGAACTGGACACAATATTCCAGATAAAGATGCTCATGGGGTGGAATAAAACTCATCTGAACACACTGCCCATGATCCTTATCTCTGGAAAACAATTACCAATACAGAATAAATTAATTCTTGCAGTGTGTTAAAACTAATAAAATAGAAGGGAAGAACAATGGTATAGATTATTTTTGCCCAAATTTGAATTTAATTGTCTGATTTAGGAATAAAAAGTTGACTTAGGCTGCTCCTTTTTCCATAAACTAACGCAATCTATTGGTATATGCACTAAAGTGACAGTTGGTTATTGAAGGTTAGGATTATGAGACTAGTTTGCACACACTCTAGATACACAGAAGAGTATAAAAGAGACCTATCATCTATCAGATTCCACTTTTTCTTTGGAGCAATGAACAAGCTGGTTTGAAATATTGGTGAATGCCACACAATAAAACAAGGATTTAGCTGTTGCAAAGCAACAGAAATCATCATGTCCAATAGCACTCTTTGGGTAGGTCCTGGAACCAATTATAATTGCAGCAGGACCTTTGCCTGAAGGAATACTGTAAAATCAGGCCCTTTTACTACCATGCTATATAGTAAAACATATCAAAAGCATCAGCATTCTGCAAAACTACATGACTGATTAAAGCAGTACTGCTCCAGTGTTTGTTATGATAGGCTGGTGATGCTGTGATGTTCAAATTAAAGGCATCTCCCCAATACATATAAAATGCACATACTCTACAGACTCTTAAGGAGATATTAAGTCCACCATCATTATAGATAAGACAAGAACATATAAAATTAATGTGGACAAGGAAAAATGCATCCAAATTCAGAAGTATGAGAGTCTTGATAATAAAAATGTTTTCTAAGGAGAAAAAAAAAAAAAGACAACTTCCTAAAAACGACAGCAATTTTCTTTATATTTTGTCCTTCATTCAATGTTTAAAGTGACCATGAGATTCTACTTAATGTATAAACCATAACATCAATGACAATTTCAGGACATGATTTAGTAGTTTAGTACTAGTAGTTTAGTGTTTAATTTAGTAGTTTAGTGGTCATGGTAGTGTTGGGTTAATGGCTGGATTTGATCTTGGACATCTCTTCCAACCTTAAAGATTCTATGACAAGAAGAATCATGCTTTGAGAGTTCAGGAAATGCATTTAGCTACTTCACCATCTTAAGTCTCTCCCACCTCCACCTATAAAAGTCACTGAACAGATCAAGTTTTCAACATCCATTAAGAGCACCCTCTGAATGAAGCTGATCCCTTTAACCTTCCCACTGACACCTATAAGCCTTTCAAGTTTCAGGAATCACCAAGGTGAACTCATAACCCTATTAAAAATTTGTTGCTGTTACAAGTTCCTCCTCCTCTAAAAAAGTAACATTGGATCTAAACTTGAAGTTAGCCCAGCCATCTTTGAAAGGAACCAGAAGTTCTGATGAACTCCAGATAGGTAATCTCTGCTTTGGTAAGGCAGACACAAACAGTACCTAACCCCACTTGATTGTTGTCCTGAAATATTTTCCACTGGCTTCAATGGGAACAGGAGGGGTCATGAAAAATAAAATACGAGTTGTGTGAACCCCTATTTATTTTTGCTAGTGACTGATTAGAAAGAAGAAGAAAGCATAGAGGTGAAGGTTCGACTTTGTATCTTCATAAATAAGAAAATATATTTTTTATTTTCATTAAATATTTATTCACATCACCTTTGGCCTTTGGAGAAAGTAAGTATCTGTAGTTTAACTACACAGCAAAACACTGTTCTGAAAGGAAAAGTCAAAATATTTCATTTAGAAAATGCTAAAACAGAGCATTTTGACTTAAAAGCCTTCCTTTTCCTCTCATAGAATCATATAACACTTTGAATTGCAAGGGACCTCAAAAATTCATCTAGTCCTATCCCCTTTCAGTAAGCAGGGACATCCCCAACTAGATCAGGTTGCTCAGAGCCCCATTAAGTCTGACCTTGAACATCTCCAGGGATGGGGCCTTCACCACCTCTCCGGGCAGCCTGTTCCAGTGTTCCACTACCCTCATAGTAAAGAGCTTCCTCCTAATGTCTGATCTAAATCTACCCTCTTCCAAGTTTAAAACCATTGCCTCTCGTTCTGTTGCTACATTCCCTTGTAAACGGTCCTTCCCCAGCTTTCCCATGGGCCCCTTTCAGTACTGGAAGGCCACCATAAGGTCTCCTTGACCTTTTCTGGGATCCAAAGTGATTTGTCAAATTCAGAATAAATTAATGCATGACTTCTGGCTGACCCGACAATACACTGCTACATAAGCTCATGACTTGAACAATTCCATCCCGCCTGAAACACAACATAGGATAAAAGTCCTTCAGCCTTCATTATGTACAAAGTGCTCACAGCAGCTTGTTACATACTGGACCATGGAGCTACAGGAACCTTTCAGGAACAGATTTATATAGAACACAGCAAGCACCAGGAATGCACAGCCCCACTGAACCTGGATTTCATACCTCTGAAGAAGCATCACTGAGCAATACTAAGCTTTCACAACAGGACCAAGAAGATGCTTTTATGTTTATGATCAAATGTAGCATTTGCTGCCAAAATGTGTTAAAAAGATATTCACTGAGTAGATTTCTGTGTTTTGTACTAAGGCTCCATATCAGTAAATGAGCTCTCAGAATAAACACTTGACACTGGCAGATTAATTCTCCATGAATACATTAACTGAAATTTATGGCCCTGGCATCACATGTGAGATTAGGTATCCACACAGCACTGACAAGCTCATCAGAATTGCTTTGACAGTTTAAGTAACATCTTTTGTCAAACTTTGCACCTTTGCTGCTAGCCCTCTTTCACAAAGCAGGAAATTTGTATCATGAATGCAAACATTTTGCTTTGCTGGGAATTTTTTATTCCTATTTGCTTTCATTTATAATTGCTGCTGTTGTTTTGCTTTCATTCTACAACTTTCCTTCGTGGAATTGGTTTTTCCTAATTACAAACAGTACAAAGTTGGGTAATGTGGGTTTTTTTTTTAGTAATAAATGTGTTTTTTTCCCCCTCAGATATTTCTTTTATGGCAAAAGTCAAGAAATGGAGCCTGTAAAAATGTCATCAAATATCTCTCGGGTTTTTTTTTTTCTTTTTCTTTTTTTTTCTACAATCATCAGAAAGAAAGGGGCAACCTTCCAACAAAGAACTCTCTCTCTCTGGAACTGACTATCCAGGCATTATGATCTTCTACCTGCTGGCACTTAATCTGCAAACGGATGTCATCCCAGTGCTACCTAGGAACAGCTGAGTGATGCACAGGGTTCCAGGAAGTATCCTCACAGCTTTAAGTCCATTCCAAACTTCCTGGAGATTTTTGCTGATAGTTGCAATATACAGTAGCAAACACATTGCATACCTCTGAGAACAGTGGAAGCATAAAGCATACCATAGAGCTTCTCAGACCTTTTCAAGACCTCAAAGGAGATCTTGGATATACTTTTCCTAAGTTAAGCATCTATGTGATTTTACTGGCTAGAGTTTATTGATTTTCTTATCTGTTTCTAGGAGGTCAGTCGTTTATCAAGCACATTATTTACATCTTGTGTCACCACTCTTGATCTTTGCCATAGATTACTTATGTAGACTAATAATTTAGCCACCAGCGTGTACCATGGACAAACATTTCTTGAACCATTGCTTTTTCTCTGCCATGGTGGTCTGTTTTGCTTTCCTTTAGGGACAGTTAAAAGCAAAGAAGTGATAGCTTATTGTTCATGCTATAGAGGAGTTTCCATCAAGGAGATCCCAAAATGCTCAAGTATCATTTTATTCCTGCTTCCTTGTTAGTCCATAAAATTTACAATAAGTCTATTGTTTTAGACTAGTTTGTAAGTTTCTATCCAGCTGCAGTCTCTCATCTTGTTAATCAATGCAACTCACACCGACTTTTCACAGGGGTCAACTGTTACCAGAAAGCAGGTTATTATCCGTCAGCAAAGTTTCAGCTTTTGATTACTTACCTAGTTCTACTCAGCACACGTAACTCAAAGGAATTGTTGACTTCTACCAGTTCAAACCATTCTTGTCATAATACCCCAGGCATGCCAGACCAGAGTGTCTGTGTGTTAACCATTACACTTTGTTACAGGAATCTTGCACAATTTTACCCTACTGGTTATAGCTGATAAACAGCTTGTATCATGAAGCAGATAAATGAATAGCTCTTTATAAAAGTTCTAATTTGGAGGTATGTAGATAGCCCCTTTTCTCTTTCTTGAAAATTCATGGAGTCAATTCATGCTTTTCCATTGGCACTACTATTTTATACTGTAGAGGTAAAACAAAGAACCATCATTGGGTTAGTAATTATTAAATTTTTTTAAAAATCACCCATAAAAATGAAGAATCACTTTTTGTGCAGCCTCCTCAGCACAGACTATTTAAGCATACTCTCAGAGTAAAATACAGATGTAAAAATAATTTATGTATTCAGTTACAGTCGCTTGCAATTACCACTTAATGTTTATCCAGTGCCAAAATCCATAATTAACAATAAATTTACATGTATATCATATCCCTGAATTCGCCTGGAGAAATGATATGGTCTCCTGTGCAATTTTAAGGTGTAAGACTGTGCTAATCAATGTTTGCTTATTTCTCAATTTACTGTTCTAAAAGATATCCTTCATAATAGCAAAGAGGTTTCTCACTGAGAGATCCATTTTATTAAAAGACTATGTGACCACTGCATTTTTTTTTCAGGTATTCTTTCTCATATAGAAATGCTGAAATTCAGCCCTAGACCAACACACTTCAGCAAAGCATCTTACAGGGTAACACTGAACATCTTCTTCTTCTACATGTACATCATGTACTCCAGAGAATAACAAAGCCTTCTGCTAGAAGCCTATCAGAAGCTGCTTTTAAAAGTGAGGTAACATGTAAATGGTGGTGTTATCAACTTGTTCCGTGAGTTGCAATAGACAGGGAGAATGAAAGCTCACATCAGTTAAATTTCAAAGACTTAAAGTGATATTTGCAGTCTTCTTTATTGGTAAGGGATCCATCATTTCGAAACTGTATGGCCAAATGAGATGGATCCTTTGTGGTAACAGTCATTGGCATGAAACAACTTTGCACGTATGTTACCAGACAACTCCTACTCAATTAAATACAGACCTAATTGTTAGCATTTATAATTTTTACCACAGCCATACCTACAAGGTCCCACCTAGCTCATTATTTCATTGACAGTTTACAGAAAAGAATAAGAAACTGTCCCTACTCTCAGAGCAGAGTTTTCTTACACACAGCTGTATGTGAGCCAATAGTGTTATGGATTTTATTATCGACATTGATGTGAGGTCCTGAGGCAATAAATACTGCTAAAGACCTGTCTAATAACCTCCATTTTTATTCCTCTGCTATCCAGTGTGAGCAGGGACATAGGGGTTAAAGATGATTACTTGGTTGTTTTACTTTTTCTTGAAGGGATGATTTAAATTGGGGTGTATCAACCAACCTTTTCAGATCTGGTGACTAAATGTTACACTTAAGACCCCTCCCTTGCAGTACAAGAGCTTACGACTTAAGAGCTCACAGCAGGAAGTCGTATGATCCATTTTGTGGCAGATTGTCAGGAGGACTTTGGGGGATCTAATTCATGTGTGTAAGTATATGAGGGCTGGGTGTCAAGAAGAAAGGGGCAACCTCTTTTAACTTGTACTCTGCAATAGGACGAGGAGCAATGGATACAAGTTAGAGCACAGGAAGTTCCACCTCAACATGAGGAAGAACTTCTTTACTGTAAGGGTTCCAGAGCACTGGAACAGGCTCCCCAGGGAGTCTCCTTCCTTGGAGACTTCTAAGACCCATCTGCATGCGTTCCTGTGTGACCTGCCCTAGACTAGATGGTCCTGCTCTGGCAGGGGGGTTGGACACGATGATCTCTGGAGGTCCCTTCCAACCCCTGACATTCTATGATTCTGTGACTGCAGAAGGTGTAATGTCATTCTCAATATAGAAAGGAAGAATGCCATCATTTCTGATTGGGACACCTCAGTGATTGCCTTGATTCCACTTAACACCTACAGGTCTATTCACCAACGTCCTTCTTTTTCCTGCTAACCCTATAAAGAGGATGCTACCCATGAAATTACATAAAACCAGCATTGTCAACATTACCAACATCTTTACATTCCATAAAATCCCTGCAAGAACTAGTGAAAGCTGAAACGGCAGAAATACTGCTGTAGTGAAGAAGCAAACTCCTGGTTTAGAGTGAGCCAGTAGCAATGCTACATGAGGTTGTTTCACTATTAACAGGTAGGGAGGTGGATCAAAGAAGGAAAGGGACAGTAATGTGATGTCCAATGAGGACATCTCTCTCCTCCAATCCAGAAATTGAGCAGAGGATGGTTTATCCACTGTGCAGTCCTCCTAGTGACTCCTCTCCAGCAAAGTACATCAGGAAAAGCTGCAGAGAGTCCTCCAGACTCCCAAAGAAAATGGAAACAATCATGGAAGCAAATACATTAGAAGCCTTTGACTGTTCACAGAAACATTTGCAGTGCTGCCTGGACTTCTACCACTCTGTACTAATACGCTATGTGCTCAAGCTCTCTCCACTGCCTCTCACATCATCTGCCCTCAGGCTCCACTTCACACCTGCTCCATTGCTTTGCTTTTAGCCGAGTCCCAGCTGAACAAGCAGAACCACTGTATAAAGTCCCAGAAGCTATAATGAAAGTGCACTGCCCTGCTTTGTGCACATAAGACTGTCTTATGGCTTGCACAAAGCCTAAAATGTGGACTCCTGAGCTATTTACCACCAATCTGTCTCACAACGACCACACACTTTTAGGGCAAGAGCTGCTTATTCTCTGTTTATAGTGTCTCAGATAGGAGGGCTCTTTCTTTGGTTACTTGGTAATAAATGCGACTTTATTACTTGCTCACAAATAAAGTTCTTCTCCAGAGACAAAATATCTGTTAATTCTACTAGTAAAAAAAAAAAACAAAAAAACAAAAAAACAACAAAAAAAAAAAAAACAAAAAAAAACCACAAAACAAACCACAACTCATTTTAATATCCTTATATATAGAAAGACCTCCTTAATCAGCATGAAGTTTAAATGAGGTACTTGCTTAGGAGGAACACCTACACAGAAACTGATTTCCAGTCAATTGTTTGATACGGCCCTCTACTCTGGATAATTTTCAGTGTGATTACTCCATCGTGCCTGAGGCTGAGGAGTAGGACATTTACAGGTACTAACAGGCACCTGTGTCCCCTACATTACCAGCTGTGACATTCAGATCCATTTTCACACTTTATCACATCTCACTTACAGCTGCATTTGGGCTTCAAAGTCAACCCATTTCAATAGTCAGCTACATGGGGAAATTAACTGCTGTGGCTACAAAGCAGGACAAAATACACAGCTACAGATAAATTAATATTGTTCCAGTGCATGCCCTCTAATCTGGAATAAAATACTTTTTATTCTGAAAATAATATTTCTTCTGAAATTATGACCCATGTAGCAACAGAAGTGTAATTAAACTTTTATATCTATATTGCTTTTCATTTGCAGAAAATGAAAGCTCTTGGAGCACTGATTATTATCATGCATTGCTGCAGTGACCAATTAATGACTAATATTGTCAGCGTTTACCCTCCTTGGTTCCAAGGTAGCTACACTGCTCACTAATTTTGGCAGCTCCTGATTACTCTTACTTCTTCTGTTGAGTGCCCTTCAACTGGAAATAGGAACTGGAGGCCTAGGCACAGGTCGTGCACACACAGCTATCCAGGCTGCTGCCACACTGTACTGCTCTGCACCACACATGCAGTGTGGGCTACTGTGAAATGAACTAGTTCCATCTGTTTATATTGCTACTAATAACCTTGCTTTGCACAGCTAGTAGTTTATTGATCTAGTAAAAAAAAAAAAAACACCACCAACCAAACAGAAGCAAAAAAAAAAAAAATTAATCTCTAAACCCAGAAGGTTCCCTCTCCCTCCGTTATGCCGTGTTTAAGCTCATCTAACACCCTATCAACACTAAATAGAGAGGTTCTTTGTCCAGCCTTACTGGTGCGTGCTCCTTGTTGGCCCAGATGTCATGCTGTGGCTCAGTGAATCAGATCAGCTCGTGCAACCAGCCAGACCCAGCAAAAGAAAATAAGATTCAGTTTCAGATGGATAATGAGCAGATCTCACTGGACACGAGCACGACTCCTGAGCAAGGGAAGGCAAAGTACCACGCAGCTGTGGGAGCAGAGAGGGGGAGCATGACTGATAGTTTTAGACTGACTTGGACTGCAAAAGTCTCACAGGCTGAGAGTGCAGCCATTCCAACTGCTCCTCAGGAACCAGAAACTTCACTTGTGGCATGGAGGAGGGCAGAGGTGACAGGGCAGGAAAGGCCTTGGATGTGCCATCAGTGGGGAATGCAGCTGACCACTTCAGTCACTATCACTCCCCTGTTCCTCCCAGCATCCCCTATGTTGTGCAAACACTGAATCAAGCAGAGATCGGAAATCGAGATGGTCAAGTTCTTCTGCAGGGAGCAGAAACCTCTTAAAAGTATGAAAATGGTGATGACTACATGTGAAAATTATAATCAGTAAACCAGTTACTAACACTTCTAGTATGGAACTTCTGGCAAAGAGACACCCTGAGGTTCATGTAGTGATCAGCTCTATCACAGTTCCACCTCTAGGCCTTGAAAAGTGAAGGGCTTTAGAGAGACGGGGGAACTACTCCCCAGCTTAGAGGTACTTGGCAGATATCCACTTACCACAGTTTATTTTCAGCCTTCCTCCACATAAGATTTCAATGGGGCTTCACTAAGTGCTCACTGTCCATAAAGGAAAGCTAAGACACTGTAACAAATCACTCCAGAGAATGAAATACTTATTAAGGATGGGGATTATCTGATCAAATGTAGATACTGTAGACTTCTGAGCTGGCCATTCTCAGCCTCCTTGACAGCCAACAGCCTGTAAGACAGGACTCCTCTATTCCCAATGTAGCTATCTAACACAGATCAGAGGAATTGAACCCTAAACATGCCAGTTTCTCTCCACTGACTACACAAAGGAAGCCCAGAATAACTAACACAGATGGAGACACTCACACAGTAGGTGACTTATTGGTCTGCGTCTTGCTCAGGTCACCTCTTTGGTAACTTGGTTTCCCCGTTGAATAACTGGAATGAAGTTATTTATTCTCCTTTGAAAAGCAGTTTTATCTCTGTGGACAAGAAATATCACAGAAGCTAAATGCTTTTAAGAAATTATCTTTTCTGGTTTACTAAATGGGCTTAAATTAATTGTATCTAGTTAAAAGAAATTAATTTCTTGAAATCTAAACTGAATTTCTCACAGGAATGATTTAAATTATTTTCATAAATTGGTGACCTTTTGCCCACAGCACATTTCAAAGCTTTTTCTAACATGTAATCAGCATACTGTAAGAACAGAGTAACTCCTTTTAAAAAGGAACAAAGTTCAAAAAGACATTGAATTGTTGAAATCACAAAGGGAAATCTAATGACCTTTTAGTCACTTGTGATGTAAAAAGAAAACCCAGATCTATGCTTCTCCCCTAAACTCTGCAGCTTTTAGTGAATAAGGGTACCAGTTTTGAGTGTAATTCATAAAAAAGATGGAAATAAGTCATCATTCTACTGGGGACAGGTTTTTATTAGACACAGTGTCATACCCCCACGAGACCTGTACCAGAGAGCCCCAGGAATCTTTCTCTAATTTATATTTGAGATGACAGGCTGGATTTCTGCACCATGCTCTGAGCAGAACCACCTTCTTCAGCCATGTTGAGATCAGCCACTGTCTCTTTGTGCTCCTGCATCTTCCAGGACTCTTAATGCAACAAGAGTAACTGCATTTGCCATCACTAGGCTCTTTCACTCAAGCAATATCTAAACAGCGAGTTGATTAAAATTACTCTAGGACTTCAGCACAAAGCATTATTTAAAAGCACACAGAGCAAAAGCAGAAAGTAGTAAAATATTCCTAAGTCCTACTCACTTTTATTCTCCTTGTTTAGTCTTTTTTTTTTTTTTTTTGAAGTCCCCCTCAGTTTAGCTTATTCCAGCCTGATGGACAAGACTGTCCTGCTTCCAACATGCCCTCTCTGTATCATTCTTATGAATTTGCCCATCTTTTTTCATTTAAATCTGTCCCAGCCTCTCTCACCATATTGAATGATCGTCCCTTACTAGGTCAAGAGGACCATGGCATTAATTTTTAAAACCTACACAATGACAGTTTGATTATGGAACAGGACTGGCCACACAGAGCCTTAATGCAGAATAGTGAGTACAGTTTGATCTACCCTGTGGTAACACTGCAGTAACTCCTCTTTGTGAATGAGCTCTGTGTTTTCTCCATCATTGCCAATTCTCAGCATTGTCTATAGAGCTATGATAAGCCAGAACTGGTTCTGAAAAACTATAGAATTGATTATTTTGTTCTACGTAGCATGATGTAGCACTTGAGGCTATGGTCTAGTGGTTAGGGAAATGTTGGGAGGAGGGTTGGACTTGATCCTAGAGGTCCTTTCCAACCATAGGGATTCTACGGTTCTAGGTGTCTTCTTTACATCAGCCTCCTTCACAAGTTAGACCACATCAATTTATAATTCCAGTAAGTTATGAAAGAGTAATACTGACATTTCCCAGTTGGAAGAGACATCTTCAAAGCTAGTGCTGGCTTGCTGGAAGTTATTATGCTGAAATAAACAAATCCTTATCCTTCCATTTTTGGTAGATAAGGTTTAAAGCATCTTTAGAGCACCGAGATTACAGTATTGGATAAAGCTAATAACTCAACTATAAACAAAGCCCCAAGCCAAAAGATAAACTGAAGCTCTGATAGTCCTAAAAACCACAATGAGAGAACACCACAACCTTTATTTCCGACTACACCTGGAAAATTCCATCACCTCTGGGCCATTCCTGTTGCTCTGATTAGAGCAGCTCTCAGCAGGGTTACTCAGGATTGTGGATTAAAACACTAGTGCCAGCTAATACTTTATCATTTGTATATGAATGTGTGGGGCACTTTTAGATTTCCCAGTGGAATCTGCTTTATACCTTATCAAGAAGGAAGGGGAAGGAAAAAAAAACTTAAAAAATTTAAAAAAGCATCAGCTTTGACATCTACCTTCAGTGATAGCAGCACTCTACTCCTCAGCAGGAGGCCTAACTTTGTAAAACAGATTGTACTGGAAAAAAAAAATAAATTCAACTGTCACTTGAAAATGCTGAAAAATTAATGCTGGGTTAGAGAAACGATGTATTTCTATAGCATTGTATGTACATCAGACACGTTAATCTCATCAGTCACTTGGCTGAGAAACGAAATGGTTGGATTTGAAATACTGAAATGGCTTCCTCTTGTGATGTTTTGAATGGACTCAAAAAACACAAATACATACGTACACACTTCGCAAAAAAATATTTAAACTTTTTAGGAGAAGAAGAAGTAATTTTCAGTATTTTCCATTTATGAAGTAGATATTGACAGTAATATGGTGGATACAAGTAATTAGTACTAATTTTGCTAATAGTCACAACAAGGTAATTATTTTTTCAATTTGCAAGATTTTAGATAAATTTTACATTTGGAAAATAACTGTATGAAAGGGGGGGAAAAAAGGATTTTCAGGAAACTAGGACCAGACACAGGGAATATTTTACCAACCACAGTATTAACAAAACATGCTTTACAAAACTAATTTACATCCAGATGACTACTCTCAAACTGGTAGCTTTCTTGTTAGGCCTGAATTTGCTCACCTCTCATCTGTCTTCAGAGTCATGATTTCCCATTTCCTTGTGAAGTCTTTCTGACATCACAAGTTGTTTTAAAGCATAAAATTTACAATTCAACCAGTAGCAAAAATTAATTTACAACTTTTTTGTGGCAATGACCATGTTTTTATTCTGCTCTGAGTGCCATGGGAGTCCTGGTCTGTAACTTAAGCCTCACAGGCACTAAACTCTTTTACAGTCATTCATAATTAAAGACAATGATTATATCATGTCCTACATCTCACAACATCTTTGCTTTAGCTGTTCATTCAGGCTCACAAGTTAAGAGAATTTTACTGAGCTCAAAACAAGAGCTCTCCCAGGGGAGTCCAACACACCACATAGCTCCTCAGGACTCTGTAGCCCTTGACACCTTGCTCTGTGTGGTGGAGAATCTCTGTCACCATCATACTGGAGAATATGACAATCCCTGAAGAACAAACAGTGGAGATGAGTAAGATCTTGTGGTTGGAGAACAGAAAAAATCTCACAGTGAAAACAGAAAAGGGGCAAGTGAGGAACAAATGGACTCAAAACCTTTACCCATAACACTGGGAACAGATTGGAGGAAACAGACCAAGGAATTCTTGTGGGCAGCCATCAAGGGCATAAAAACTCACAGGGAATTGAACTCAGAGAGGTTGAGAAATTAATTTGTATTATCCAGTCCATACCTTTTCCCAGACAATGATTAAACTCAGGTATGTTTGGGTTTTTTTTAACAGAAGTAGTAATGTGTTTCTTGGGATAAGTCAGACAAGGACAGATTAATTCTCCATCCACAAGGGATTCTTTCCTGATTGTCATCCTTAAACATCACTGAGTGCCTCTACTTACTTTTACTTAATTCAAAATCTTAATTCCAAGAGGAACTGCCAACATGTAAATTTACACTAGTTTGACTTCCTTTCGATCAAAGCTGAATGAAAAATGCTTGGTGAAACTTTATAATGTTGAGTACCATTGAAATATCTGCTTTATCTTCCACCTTCAATGTTTTGTTCTTCTGCTTGCTACTCATTGAAAATTAAGTGTATTTTTGAACCACTGTGAATGGGCAAATGGGTACTTCAGCCCCGTGTCTTCTTGCTCTCTCAGAAGATGTGGCAGCAGGAAGAAGGTTATGGCAGCCATGGTTGGGTTGGGACATCTGAGGGCCTCACTTAGGTCTATGCCCTACTGTGCTAGATCCTCTAGAAACCATTGTCAAACTAGCAAACAACTGCCAATATGAAAAGATACTCATTTTGACCTTTGGGAATGCTTAGGGAGTTTCACAGCACATGCCCTTTTTATCTCCTCCCAGATTATGAAAACTTGGCAGAAAAAAAACCTTTTTAGTCTGTCAGTTCAGATTAACAAAGGGATCATATGATGTGGTTATCTATCATGCATTCAGGAGATGGTTTCTTTGCTTAGAAGCAAATTAACCAATTGTTAAGTTTGAAGGGGTTCTGTTTGCGTTAGTTTTCCAAGTACGCACAGCTAACAAAACCAGCTCACTTTAACAAAACCAGCTAGCTTGTTTTGCCCAAACCTTACACTTCACTCCACACAGCTCTGACATTCTTCTGCTGTGAAACTGGTGCTGTGTTGAAAAGAGAATTTGGATCCTAGCATGGAAGTCGAATCAGTGCATCAGAGTGATAAGACCTAAGAGCAGTGAGCAAGCTTCTGCTGTGATCTTATAAACCTATCCTGTGGGCAAACTCTGCTCTACTTTCAAAAGTCTATTGTAGCAGTACTGAATGTGGGAATTTGGAAACAAACCACAAGACATGTGCCCTTATTTGCATGTTAAGCACTAGAATGCTTTGACAGCTGCTTCACAGCTCACAGATAGTAGTGTCAGCTCTGACTTCAGAGTGAAAGTTCAAGGCCTTTGCTTATGTGTGCACTGGACTCTAATGGGCAAAAAATGGCACTAGTTCTTTCCCCACCTTGAGCTTCGTTGGCAACACACTTTGAAGTGCAGTGCTAAAAAAAAAGCACTGGTTGCAGATCTCAAACTAACCACACAAAATTCTGTCATGGTGAAACAATAAATCAACATCACCTTTCTCTGAATAGGTTACAAATAATGTTCAAAGCTCAAAAATGCAAATGGAATCACATTTGTTATTAGCATTCTGATTACAGACAAAAAGCAAGAATTTTTAATTGCATAACATACTGGAAGAGGTGCAAACTCTTTGCTTTTTCTTCCTTAGAGAACTTTCCTTCTCTCAGACCAAGTAAGTGGGCAGTAACTATAGAAGCAAAGACAGGGTGCTGTGCTTCCCTTCTACTCTGTCTTGTAGCTCCTATTTGTTCTAGGACACCTGGGCTGGCCCTCCTGAGTATCCTGGCCTCCCACCCACAGCAGCAGCTCCATGATCTTAGCTGAGGGTGATGCTATGCCTAAATAACCTCAAAGGGCAGAGTGCTTCTGTTTCCCAAGTCCCAAGGGTCTCATTAGAGCATCTGGTAAATCAGGCTTGTATAGTCTGTCACTAACTGCCGAATTTAATTACTCTAATTTTGTGCTGATTTGCATTTAGGAAAGACTGAAGCTTGCTGAGTTGTTTCTGTTATCATGCTGTGTTTAGCTTTTCCTCTGTTTTCTAAGTGTGTTTTTTTTACAGTAGATAAAGGTCAGGGGAACAAACATTCTAGGTGCAAAGCCACTCCTGAAGATGTAGTCATACTGGTGACTTAAATACATGCTTACTAGTAACAGAATAGACTCAGTAGCACTCCTGGAGTGTATCTACCCCCATATCAGAACAGCCAACATTAGCATGGTACGATCAAAAGAAATTATGAGAAGGGTGAGATGATGGAGCTCTTGCATTGAGACTCTTTGAAATGCACTCATGGGACACGCATTTGCAAACTGCTTATTTAAAACACACAAGTTTCCCATAGCCATAATGTCATTGAGAAAATGCCTGCTGACTTCAGTAAGAGCACCACTAAGCCTGACACTTTTGGTAATTGCATCTGTGACGCTGAACTGCTGATCAAGCTTTTTGAAGTCTTTTAACTACATCACCCTGATGAAGACCTGATAAAAAACATCCCAGATTGTTCTCACTGTTCAGACTTTCAGTGATCTTGCCTGCAGTATTAATATGGTTCATATTCTGAGTACTGCCAAAAAGAAGTTATTTCCTTCTGAGCTTTTGCAGTGTCACTGGAGAGGAGGAACTCTGCTGCTGTAACAGAATCTCTCATTTCCCACCTCACAGGGACCCTACCAAGACAAGTTCCTACTTCAGTACTTTGCATAACACCACAGATCTGAGAAGCCTTGTGAAGAGCTTTTTCTGTTCTCATTCCAAACACAGCCAAATCTAATCATGCCGTGCTACAAGGAAAAAACTGCAGCTGGTAAGGAAATTAAATTTACTCTAGATATACCAGTAATGCATTACAGCATAAATGATGGAGGGATAACAATCAAGAGATGCATCAGTGTCTCAGAGAGTGCTTTAAAAGTTTAGGGTTTTATCTAAAAGAGCAAAATCTCATCTAGTAACCACATTTCCCTCCCCCCCCCTTGTGGATGGATTAATAAGGTGAAGAATGTATTAACAGCACAAATAAAAATTTACTCTGTAGTATTCATTTATCACACAGCTTTTTGAATCCCAGTAAATGCTAGATCTTTTGCCAATTTTTTTAAAATGTTCTTTGGAATTACAGTCTTCAAAGAGTTCCAAGACAGCTCATACATTTTTCTCCAGTGCAACTCACCACTTACTGGGCCTTATTTCCCAAAAGTGGAAAGATCCTCCACCAAGAATCTTTAAAATGTTCTTTTGAACACTGGAAAACAAAAAGCCTCCTACACAAATCTCTCCTGTAATTCTTCCTCTCACACCATTATAGTAAAAATATTGTATGTTGTAACATAAAAAGAATTGTGCACTTTATAATTTGCCTTTGAATACATTTTTCATCAGAATTTCTCAACTGAACACAAATTAAAAAGCTCACTCAAAAACCGGAAAAATCCATATTACTTTACTATCTTTGCATCCAAAGCTAAATTCATATTCAACAACATTTTGATGTTTCCTATTAACTTAATATTAGGTCTACTGGAGAAACTGACAGATATTTTTAAGAAATGAATAATTGGTGGAAATTTTTTCACCCTGTTTAAAATTGTTTTCAAGCACCTGGAATTCATTGCTAAGCACTATACAGAAATGATCCTGTTTAACATATTAAAATTCAATTTACACTGGAGAAAAATGCTTTTGGGAAATATTTATATATACAAAGAAGCACAACATTAACTGCACTGTGGAGATGTTATCACTTACAGCCACTGAGTGCCTCAACTACAAATTAGAGGATAATTAGTTTAAAATAGTCCTGTACTAAAACATGGAATGAAGTAGTTAAAGGAAAAAGCTGTAATAGTTCCCAAGTTAGAATTTTCTTCATAGGAAGGACATGAATGTTACATTAATTTATTTAACAATGAAATATTGGAAGAAACTGTAGTGTAGGGTTGACCTTACACAATCTTAAGTAAGATTTAGAGGCACAGCTCTACACTAACCCCAAATTTGCCTCTGTCTCACCTTGAGGTCCTGTCTTACCTCTGCCTCTACCACCTTGTTTCCTGTTTCTTGACATGACTAAGTGAAGTCACTAGCTCCTTTTTTACAGGGTCACAAGCAATCAAAAATCATTCGATACAAGCTTTGGGGGTTGAAGACAAGCAGGTGTGGTAGAGCCACATTCCCTCAGGCTGGAAAAGTGGGAGGGTTGGACTAGTGCAGCTCCAAGCACTTGCTGCGTTACCTTTGTGTAAGATCTCCTCTGGTGGCCTGCCTGCAAATGCTCACCCATATGAGCATCTCCACACGACGTACTGTCCAGTGAGTTGCAAGTACAAAATGCAGATGCAAATTTTCATGCACTTAAGTATTTACAGACTCAAAGCCATGGCTTTTGCCTGGGCCTCAGATGAGGAAAATTACATTTGATCAGGGTCAAACTGTTTCAATGACATATTTAACTTCTCAGTAAGAAAACTCTTTCTTATGGAATAGTTTTGTCTTTTTTTTTTTAATGTACAATGCATTTCTCCTTTCCAAAATTTTCTTTTTATGTATATGTAGATACCCATTGCAAGTTTGCAATTACAATCAAGAGATAGCATTTTACAGGGAAAGAATTTTAGTCCTTTCAAGCTCTTAGGAAGATGTACTTGGATTTGTGGGTTTTTTTTCCTCCTTGTTCACTGGGATACTAACATAAGTTTATTTTGGGTTACTTAAGGTTTATCAGCATATTCAGATATATCTATAGCCTCAGTCTAAACACTTGGGAAAAATAATGTATGTATCAGTAGCAAATTATATGCATTAAATAAAATTCTTCCTTCTTGAAGTATACTTCATGTTTCTTAATGCCCCACTGACAGATCACATAGCTAACTATACTCTTTGCAGCTGCTTTGCAGTATTTTTCAGGAACAACAGGGTCAGAAAGCAGATGTTTTCTGTCCTAGTACAATGATACTGAAAAGAAACAGTCCTTCATATCAGAAATTTTCAACTGCATATGTCAACTCTTCATTAATCATTTAGTTATTTTTCATCTTTAAAAACATTTTAAAATTAAAAAGAACATTACTTTTAGTCTTAAAACTGAAAAGAAGATTAGTGGTGGTGGAGTTCCTTACAAAAACTTATGAATTTCATAGCAACTGTAAGGTGCTGCATGATCTCCCATAGCCTTCCCCAATGATTTCCTTTGTATCATTATTTCTCCAGGAAGTATTAAACCATGACTGCAATAAAGTACATCAACAGCTTTATATTGTTTCACAATAGCATTGCTATTAATGTTTTTCACCCCTTAATGATGAAGAGACTTCCTGTAGCTGCACATTTATAAATGTAACTAAATTAAAATTGCTGGAAAACATACCACTGTTTTCCCAGGAAATTAAAAAATAGTTTAAAAATAGTCTTAATAAAATAAATCCTTAATAAATAGCTTTAATTAAAAAGAAGAGGTTACAGCCCAATGCTCCTGCTGCCTGTAATAAAGCTGTAATCAGCAAGCTACTTCCTGCAAACACGTCCTTATACAGGCAGGACTCAGATTTGTAGAATGATTGTATCATCCAGACTGATATTAATTCTGAAGAAAAATCAGGACCTCTGAATTATTAAGGAAGACTGTCATTGAAGTTTTCATTGAACATCCATATCCTGAAGCCATATAAATGTCACAAAAAGCCACAGCACTTTGTCTCTGATTCAGCACAATTCTTAACCAGTCAATCAAACTACCTCTGTGTTTAAAGCAAAGCATGTGCAGAGTGTTCCCTGCTGAATCAGGCCTCAGATTCCAATTTCACTTTATGAATCTGTGATTATCATGTTTCTATGCAGAACCTACAGCCATAAATTCCACAGGAAAACGCTTATAGACCTCGACAGAATCTGCTTTGTCTGTATAGCTGGAAAAGCAGTATCAATTAAGTTCTGATGTGAATTTATAATCCAATTGCTGTTTCATTCCAGTTCCCCAAGTGAACAGTTGGTGCCCTTGTTCATTATAACTTTAAACAATTCCAAAGTATACTGCTTAACAGCAAATAAAGGTTTTCTTGATAAGGACTAAGGACGTGTTTACACTGAGATTCTCAGGAAGATACATGTAAATTTACTTTGTAAATGGATGAGTTATGCCACATTAAATATCTGAGAGGATAGTCCCATATGGAATTAAAATAGCATTAATTTAATTTAGCTTAATCCACTTCATAAGTAAAATAAACAAAATGAAATGAAGGCTGCTTTAATTCAGAATGAGAGTTCTGAGCAGCTTAAATAGCCAACTGACAATCATTTATTTAATTCACATGAACTTTGGTGAGGACCCCCAAGTCGATGAGTTCAGTGTCAAAACAGAAATAAGAAGGGGCAGGTAGTCTTGTATAACCATTCCCCCTCATCTGCAACACAGTGATATGGAAGAAGGCAGAGAATAGTTATGCTGTGTTTTCATGCTGGCTCCTGAATGGCTAATTGTGGCCACCGTTTAAGATGTCATTCTCGTGGTAGCTCTGCAGCAAGCCACTGTCCGTTTCTTTGCAACCAGGATTCTACCACAACCACTCATTAGTTTCAAATGAATCCCTGACTGATGGCTGGCAAGAAGGCGGCTGAGACGTGCAGGCTGTGAACCCGGGGGGATGGAAGGGACTCATCCATCCCGGTGCTGAGCAGAGCCATCCTCAGCCCTGAGCGTCCACCCGGGCACGTCCCCGTGCAGCACCATGGACAGGTCCCGGCCCGCCGCCTCACCAGCCGCTCCCTCCTCCACGGCTCTTAAGCCTGCCCAAAAAACAGCCTCTGGATGGAGATCCAGAGGGTAAGGTAGCAAAGCACAGAGCATCCTGGAAGTGCAGGGCTCAGGCTGGGCTTTTCCAGCCCACTCAGAGGGTTATTCCACTTCTTGAGAACCAGGCATGCAAATCTTATCAAGGCTTTTGGAAAACGTCTGACTACGCAGCTGCTTTTATCCTTTAAGAAGGATGCTCATAACATCACTCAAAGCTCACTTAAGTAACCAGTTGATTTTGTGATTCTAAATGACCAGGCCTGAAGGGAAGAGCAATCGAGCTACAGAATTCGTTTTTTTCCTTGCTTCTGCACCTAAACCCTGCTGAGAAATTCTGGCAACATTCAGCCTGGATGTTAAAGCACTTTCCTAGTGTGCCCTGCTGTGAGTTAAATCTACTTGGAATTAGGTAGCTTTACTCTAATTTCTAAAGGCATTGTGTGTGCATGCATGGGGAATACAAATATCGCTTCTCAATAAAAACAGTGAGCAAAACTGCTTTTGTACAGGAGCAGAGTGCTGACATTTTGGTGTAAGTACTGAGCTGGAAAAGAAGAGCAGTAAAACAGTGCACAGAACCAGTGCTCTTCTAGTGCCGTCATCTGGGGATCTCTAAATGATTTAAAAGTTACTCTGCAGCAAGGTGTGTGGTACTCCCATATGATAGACAAACATGAAGTTGTCCACTTTACAAATGAAAAAACACAGATACAATGCAGTCCATTAGTTTGCTGAAATTGAGAAATTTTTTTCACCAAAGTAGCTGCATCAGTGCAAATCCCTACCACAAATATGTTACAAAGGAGCAGTATGTCTTAATCTTCAAAACAAGATCATACTGCATCAGCAATGAGGTGCATACTGAACTGAGGGACTATATCCACCCTCAGTGTTACTTCAAAGCCAAAATTGTTACAGCCAAATAGACACCCCCTCCACACTTGTCTGATAGGCAAGCAGTCAGCTTTGATATATGTGAAGAGGAGAAAGGACATAGTAAAGTCTACTCACAGATAGATAAAAAATGTATATAGACATAAGAAGGAAAAAAAAAAAGAAATAGAATAGAAACCCCTGAATTTTCTACTCCCTTTCCTGTCTCACAAAATTAAGACCCAATATTAAATTTCTTCAGGTTTGCAAGTTTATAACTGTAATGTCTGTAGCAGCAGTTTTGGCACGAGTGTTAATACTTCATCTTTAGACAGACTTGAAAGATCAATATACTGTGCATTTCCACTTGAGATTGTAATTAAACAAAAAAAAACCAAAAAAAAAAACCAAAAAAAAAAACCCACACAAAACCAAAACCATGAAAGACCTAAACCCCCAAATGAAGTAATCTTTGATATAATGTGCCAAATGAGTGCTAGAAGTTTAATTGCTTTAACTTCTAGCAATTAAGAAGTCACCTATACAGCGATCTAATAGAGAGTAGAGATTCCATTTGTTAAAAACCTCATTTAATGTCTTTCACTTCATTGGTCATTTGGTTAGAAAATGCAGAGTCACTTTTAAAAGTGATAATCATGGTCATTAATAGGATCACTCCATCCTGCTCACAGCTCCACAGGTCTCTGCTGTGCAGTGCTAGGGCAGCCCAAATGGAAAGGAAACAAAACCAACCTTAGCAACAAAAACACCCTTTAGTCTGTTTGGGTCGATTTGCTAATAGACATGGATTTTTGTCAATACAACAGAGAAGGCTGCAGATCATGGCTATAAAGACATGGTCCTTATGACCTGCAGCTTTGAGGTGAGTATTGGTTTTGCTTTAAAAAAGGCACATCACCTCATTCGCAACAGCTGTTGGCATCCAAACTCCATGACAGCTTTTGTGTACAGAAATATGCAACTACCTTGCTAAATACAGTGCTCTGGATTCAGTATTTATCAATGATGCTTTGCAAAAATATATGCAGAAATGCTCCCCTCCACATAGCTCATGGAAAATAATAAGAAACAGGAACACTGCAGTGTAACATCCAAATTCTCTCCTAGTTCAAAGACTGTCTGCCTCTCCTGTACATCACAGCAAAATAAAGACTGTGACCTAGATTATACAGCATAACCCTGTGAAGGTACAGAAGGATAGACCATGAGGAGGGCATGACTTTCATCCCACAGTACACTTGCAATCACAGGAAGGGCCTGAAGGAAGGGGAGGGTGGAAGTTAAATCTTCCAGGCTGGTGAAAAAAATCAACCGGGTTAGGACTGCAGTTAAAAACTTTGTTACTGATGCTTTCACAGAGTGATTTTACACAATGATCCAGAAACACGCAGTCCCTGCAAGGATTAACAACACTGGAAAGAATTGAAACAGTATTTAAATGAATAATCCTTTGCAAATTAGCTCCAAAGAACTCATTAAGAGCTATGCTTCAGCACTTCTTCTCTTCTTTCTTTTTACTTCCTTCTAAAAAGCAGTTCACAGGACTTATATTGTAAATTTTGAGGTGTCTGCTTTAGGAAAAAAAAAACCAGCAGGCCAGCTTTTTGTGTATAACACCGTTCTTGTAAGTAGCTGCCAGCTACCCTGGGATGCTGGGATCTCTTACCACAAGCTCACTCTCTTGAGAATACACCCTGCACTCCACCAGCCATGCAAACCTTCTATGTACTAAGGATTACCTTAAGCGATAACAGATCTCTAGGAGCTATTTGTCTAAAGCCAACACACATCTCAGCAAATTTGGCAAGGCAAACAAGGACAGAATAAACTGTACTTGGAACAAATGAACAGATGTGGGATTGTGATCAACAGCAAGTTTAAACGTAGTCAGTGTGCAACAGTAGCTCTGATATATTTACACAAGCAGGTCTGGGATGATCAGACTGGGAACATGGTTCCTCAGAGCAGCTGCCTGACCCAGATTCACTGTCTGTGGCTGACTACTTGAAAACAGAATGAAGA
Source organism: Merops nubicus (assembly GCF_000691845.1). Taxonomy (NCBI): domain Eukaryota; kingdom Metazoa; phylum Chordata; class Aves; order Coraciiformes; family Meropidae; genus Merops; species Merops nubicus. The sequence goes on from NW_008618365.1 coordinate 64,038, forward strand.
GTGTCTTTATGTGCTGTGGTTTCATCTTGGGCATCATTTCCTCTGTGCTCCTCTTGAAAGACAACTGCATATGATATGTGTGGAGAACCAAGACCTAAAAGGGGTGGCAATGAAATACCCAACATGGGATTTGGATGCCATATTCAGCTAGACATGGTTGAAAGCTTTGTCCATTTGGAAATCTTAGAACAGTCTGCTTGAAACCAACTCATGGTGTCTGTCAACGACTTTAAGGATGCCTTCATTACTCATCAGTGCACTCTCAGTAATGAGTGACTTTGAAAGTACGTTTTTAGAGGAATATTCATGGCTGTAAAGGAGCTGTTGCATTTTTATTGTAAAACCTGTGATGGCGCTTCTGGAATTATCCCAGATCCAATGGGGCATCAAGACAAAGCAAGCTACGCACATCTGTTACAGATCTCAAACAGCAGATGTCTGTCTTTCTGGTAAAGACAGAAACAAGACATCCCTCAACATAACTTTTCCATCCTGCAGACAATTCTACACCAAATCTTTCTCATTTTATTTATACAAACAATCTGAAAGGAGTCAATTCATCCCTGAAATACCATGCTGATTACTAAAGGAGCTGTGCATGCAGACTGTGGTCTTTCATAAGCAAATAACGAATTAAGCACTGACTAATAGCTTGTGTCTAAATATGCTCTCTTCAGTCAGTTCAATTTACAATATATTTTTAATGGTATTGATAGACTGTAGATGGATGGGAAAACTATGTGCTAAAAAAGCAAAACCAAGGTGAGGAAATTAAATCTCCATTTAGCAGAAAAAATATTTCAATATTTGTTTTCCTTCTCAAGTAAGATAAAAACAAGGGCTGTTGAAACTTCCCAGTAAACAAAAATTCAGTTCTCATCAATCAAAATGTCTCACTTTATTAAAACAGAAATAATTATTATTTATATAACATAAAAGCAAACAAACATCAAGGATTACTCTTCAAAGTCTTTTCCAGATGTCAGACTTTGGCAAAATGCTTCAATTCCTCTTTTTCTAAACAAAGACTTATCAAAACCGTGAAGTTTTTATACGAGGGTAATGGTGCAAATACAGAAAAATATTTGATCTGAAAATTTTTACACTAGATTCCACAATCTGTAAGAATTCTTTCAACAACTGAAATATTACCAATCTATTAATACATAGGCTATTGCTTGATCCAGTAAAAAAGTTAATTGCTGTGCACCATCTGTGACAAATACGACTTAGATTCATAATAAAAACTCTGATTCAGGCACAAACGTGTAGATGAATACAAGACATCATGCTCAGTTTTCTTAGTAATTTAGAATAAATCTGTTCTACAAGTGTAGCTCAACTGCTATTGTTTTGTTTTACATTTTCCTATCCTCTCTTACTGAATGCTGGATCTTCAATAGATCAATGACATTTGGATCATTTCATATAATGCTGATTATAGACAAGTACTTGAAGATAGCACAGTAAGGCACAGCTTATGTACCAAACACAGATGGATAATATGGGAGCTTAAAATACTACAGACGAAACATTTTAAAGAAAGGAAATGGAAGAAATTATCATCCCTGTTTTACAAACATGGCTTGGAGGGGAAGACTAGTGAGAAACCCCACTCAGGGTGCAGTTAGCACAGTGGTAGAGCTGCCCTGCACTGACACAGCTATCCTCTGTCCAGCAGCATTATGAGATCTGTGCAAGGTCCTGCAAGAAATCAGTATCATGTTCCCTCTAAATTCAATCTGTTGCATCTCAATCCAAGCATACTCACTGCAGGACAGTACTTCTCAGAAGGCATACAACATGGCAAAGTCTGCATGAAGGAGATAAACTGAGGATATCACCACAGCCACTGCTCAGCAGAGGCTCCTGTAAGCATTACACTCTATTGGCATTTAAATATGGTTTTTGTTTTAAATTTCATTTTTTTTTACAACTAGATCAGATGCAATGCCCTCTGGTTACATATCACGCTCTCTCAATCATATGCAAAGGCCCTACACTCCCCAATTTAACAAATCACAGTTGTCCTACACATCCTGGAGCCTCCAGTAGCCAGGAAATGTTTAAAGCCATTTGCAGCTCTGGCAGGCAACTGAAGTGGCAAGAGTGAAATGTTACCACACTCTGCAATCAAAATGGACATCAAGGGCAACACATACTGCAAGAAGAAAACCTTGTAGACTATGGGGCTCAAGTGACACATTCATATAAAAGATTTACTATTCAGATTAACACGCTGAATTTTGATCAGACACTTTGCATTTCATTACCATAGGTTAGTCCCTCCTCTCGTTTACAGTCAAATCTCTAGACTTGCTTTTCTCCCCATGGCAGGACACATTTGCATTAACAACTTCTTAAGTTGCTCGGTATCATAGCAATGTGGCATAGGCTTTTCAGTCAGATTGCATGACACACACTTCCCCTTCAGCACAGCATACACAGAACTGCATCGGTATTCCTTGGCTTCTCACCCCAGTCTGTCCTCGTTACAGCTGAGAATTGTTAGTGTCCTTCTTCTTATCATAAAGTTGTTTCTCTACAGAATCATCAATATCATTTTGCTTCTCCTCACACCTTCAATATATATTCCTACTGCTTGCAAACAAAACCTGTAACAAACAATACCACTGCCTTAGGACTTTCACTAACATCAATTTGCTCTGCCTCACATTCTCCTGTCCTCTTGCAGATGCATGTGCTTTATCATTCCACTGACAGCACAGAATCTTGAATGGACCTTCTTGTTGATGGTGCTTTGTCTCACCAGATATCACAAAGAAGCTCCCTGCATCTCCTCTTACCCTCACTAATTTTTCTCTCATGACTTTCAGAATTTACAACTAGTCTTTTCACAACTAACGTCCTATTTAACCACAGAAAAGATACAGCTTGGCTAGTCTCCCTTTAGAAGGGGCTCCTTCTGAGAATGGAAAGGTAGTAAAGTTGATACACAAGTCTTCTGCTGATCACTTGTCCAACATAGAATGATATTATCATTACGGGCAGACCAGCAGCCAAACTCCTCCCTCCACTCCCACATCACACACCAGAGAGCCAAAGTGCCAGACAACTGGAGGGAGGAACAAGTCAATGAACTCACTACAAAGGATATGAAGAAGGGCGCAAGCTGGCCAAGGAACCATGCCATGGAAGATGGAATCAGCCAGATGATGAGCCAAGTTACACAGAAGTTTCCCAGAGAGAGACTCATGATCTTGACCCACCGTCCTGGGCACTCCACTTGTCACGAAGAGTCAGGAAGCCTTTTCAATAGCCAAAATCTCCACACAGCATAGGCAGACCTCCAAACCCCACTGCAAACAGAGTCAGTTCTTATAGAGGTGGCTTCTCGTCCCACCTCCAAGTTAATGTGGAAGGTGGGGGCACCTGGTGGTGATCTCATCAGCTCCCACCCAAGGCTGGCCAGACCATCCTTGGGTGGAAACCAATCAGGAGGGCCTTTCTTGCCTGGTTGTGGACATCATCCATATGCAAGCCTCATTCAGAGCCGGGGGTTTAAACCCCAGTACTTCAGTGAGTCAATAAAAAAATTAAAAGAGTATAATTAACATTAATCTACATAAGTTTCTGGGAATAAAGGTCTTGTCAAACAAACCTGATTTAATTTCTTGATGAAATTAAAGATTTGATTGATAAAGGTAATAGTGTAGGCATATCATATTCGAAAACGCACATGGCTTCAGTATTTAAACACATTCCATCACTGGCCTCTGACAACTCCCAGCCCCCTGCTACCATCTTTTCCAGTTGCATCTTTCACTGTCACAGTTGCCATCACATGGTTGGGGAGGTCAGGAGATGTGACCTTCTCCCATTCTCATATTATGTGTGACCTTCCAGAATATACAGATCCTTGCTGTTAGCAGGCAGTAAATGAAAGACATCAATTCCTAAATATGCATGAAATTAGGGTAACAAGCCCCAGTGCATGACCTTATAGAAGAAGATGGTATTTATGACCAAAATCTGAATATGCTAGTTTTACCACCACGCTCGTTCTCTGAAGAGTTTATTCATCATGGTCATATGCACCAATATGTGTGTGTTCAAGAGGTCTAGCTGAGATGATTTGTATATGCCACAGCAGACAAGGGATAACAATTAAGGGATACCAATTAAGTTCTCATAGCAACACCTGTTTTTTCTTGACTGGCAACAACAAGCTATTTTTTTGGCAGGTCCTTTATACCTTTTATGAGCCAACAGTTGAGAAGGTGGTCCTTCGTTTCACAGTCATGCCCACTTAGGCATTTTTAAGTATTTGCAGAGTTGCAGCTCATTATCTGGCTTTGCTTGTATGGAATATATCTTAAAAAAATACAGTGTAGCTCCTTGTTGGCCTACCAGGAGAAGAAACTGTGCTAGTGTGCATCTTGTGCTAGTACCTTGTGGCCTCAGTGTCCTTAGAAAGCAGGGTTTTGTGCTGGAGAGATGCCTGTACTATGACATTTATCAGAGCCCAGACCTTCTGGGCTTGATAGCACAGCACATTCCTCAGTTTTATTGCTAGAAGCAATATTCTTTATTATCAGTACATAACATTCTTCTAACACTTATTTTGCTATTTTTTTCTAGTGTTTACATAAATACGTTTGCATCTGTATTTCATTCATACCAATCCTAATATTTCTGTTACAAGTCTTCACATGTTTAGTTATGCAAGAGGAAAAGTGGCTTGCTATGAGCATCTCCAAAAAGAGAAACCACAAGATGCTGAATCTAGCAGAGTGGATGTGCCAGTCTGACACATTTACAAGGCACAAGAGAAATAATTGGATTCACTTTTCAGAGAGTAAATGTGTTTACTGAGCTCAGCTTACATGATCCAATGGAGTTTACTAGCCTCAAGCACAATTTCTCCTGTGCACACCAATGACAAAGACACGACACCGTGACTGCTTTAGTTACTTGAGAACTAGACTCTGTATCCTTCAATCCAACACCTCCAATGTGTTGCAAGGTGTTGATATGCCTGTGCATGAGTTCACCAACTGCACCATTCTTTGACATATGGATTCTACTTATGCTGCATGTGTCCTGACTACAAATTTAGCTCACTCTTTATTTCACTCAAGAAATCAGGACTTGTGTGTCCATGCTTCATACATGGCAATTGACCTCAAAGCTGCTTTCCAGGCAATGCCACCAGCTTCCTGCACCAGGCACAGTTCACAAAAACAGTCCACTCCAGAGCCTGCCCCACAGAGATGGGGCATGCTCAGGCCACATCTCCTCTTCCTGCAACTCTCCTCCAGCCTTGTCTCAGTAGGCCTTGCACTTTCAACCCCTGCATGCAGCACACACACACAGAACGAAAACATCATTCCGGACTGAATCTTGCCCTTCAAGCAAATGATTTTAGTTCCAGTAACAACAAGGTCACCTGGGAACCAGGGTGGTTCCTGCCAAGTGATGTGCAACATGGACTCCATCAGTCACCTCCAGAGAGTGCCTGAGCAGTGTGGTCACGAGCTGGTTCACAGCAATTACTCATGCAGCTGGGGCTTTCTTCCTCCCCAGCACACAACGATTAGCAAACAGGCAATGGATGTTAGCAACCATCAATAACTATCAATTTAGGATAGATTCAAACTGTGACTGAAGATTGAAAGCTTCCCTATACCCAAATGCAAATTGCCCAAAGCCTTCCTGTCTTTCCATTGTGCTGCCTTTCTTTAGTCACATCTATTCATAACGTGTCTTCTTTAATATAGCAGGAAGCAGAGAGCTCAGGAGAGCACTATAGCCATTTGTCACCATTCTGCAGATTAACCCACTTTGTCTCAATGTTTTCTGTGGTGTCACTGTTAATATGCAATGCTTCACAAGGCTATAACTCCTTAAAAGGGAAGAGATTACATTAAAAATAACAAAACAAAACAAACAAACAAACAAACAAAAAGCTGAATGTGAAACTTAAATACTAGGGAACTCTCTAGAAAGCAGAGATTTAAATGTGACAGGACTGTATAAACAGGGAAAATAGGGAATCTTCAGAGGAACCCCAAGCAGCCTCTCCTTGAAAACAGCAGAAAGATAACTTCTGTGCCACTGAATTCAGCTAAAAAAAAAATCATACTCCTCCTCACCTACTTAATCTCTCCCTAAAACCATGTGCTTTCTCTCCTCATTTTAACCCATCAAAAGATCTGAAGGGCTAGTATGATTCTCACTGCTACATTTTTACACCTTGGTAAGTTACTTCTAGGCATACTGTAGGGTCATTTTCCTTTCTTCATTTGGTAAATAATAAGCTCCTTATTTCCACAATGGGACTCCATCTCTTTTCTCTTGCTTTTGTGAACAGATGGAGAGATCACCTTTGACTTTATGTAATTTTGCCTTTTCTTGCAAGTCTTCAGAACATCAAACTTTTTTTTTATGTTGGACTCTAATAATGGAAAGAAACCTGTAAGGACATTATATTTTATGAAAAAATCTGCAATTTACACTTACAGCCAGCTTCAAATTTTAAACACTCCAAATCACAGTCAGGTGAGGTTTAGGGACAAATACATGCATAATTCATGAAAGCACAGCCATTACTGGTAGCTCTATAGAATAAACAGCCCTGGGTAGATACTGTGCATTTGAAGGATGCACCATATTCATGCTAGCATTATGGAGCCAAATTGGTATTTATGGTGTACTCACAATCCTTTCAATTCTGCCTCCATTTGAGCACACTGGTGAAACACAGTGCAATATTCTCTTTCAGTTACTAGCAAAAGACACAACTTCAAGCAGAGCTCCCGAGAGCTGGAGAGCACAGAAGAGCTGATGGCTGCACCGAGTCCACCAGGGATCTTGTTATGCCAATCTAATTAACCTGGAAAATGCTCAGCTAGCACCATGCTCTGGGCTCACACGCAGATGGAAAACGGGCTGTTCTACTGTGTGTGCAAGGCAGACTTCTCATAACTCCCAAGTCAGCAGAAAACATTTAAGCATATGCTTACCATTAATGTTAAACAGGTGCTTAAGTACGCTGCTGAACAGGGAGCATAACAAGAAGCACACCTCTGGAGTACGTGATTTTTGCTTTAATTGCTACTGCAGACGTACTGATTTTATTTATTTGTTGCCCTCAGATACTGCTAACAGCTTCTTTTCCTTAACAAGACTGCAGTTCTGTTAAAATCTGAATAAGAAAATGGTGAGGCATGCTCTTTTTATAGGAAAAAAACAAAACACCCAAGGTTTATCTGTAAAACCCAATATACTGGAACAAAAAAATGAGACAAGCAAATTTTATTTTTAAAATTTCTGGAGTCTTTTATAGATTTTGATTCCCACAAGAATGCCCAAATCCAGCTGACTAGTACCCTCCTTAAAGTTTTTAACAAATTATACATGTAAAAGTACATGGTTAATGTAAATAATATAAAATGCACAGCGAATAACCTAAAAGCAACAGGGAATATAGCATGAATTTCCCTTCCCTGAGAAAAATTCTCAAACAGTGAGATCAGGAAAGGTTCACTTGTGCTGATACGAGCTACACTTAATTTCTGAATTACTGCTCTACCCACAGCATTTTACCTATCCTTCATGTGGACCACAGATCCAGTTTTTAACAGAGTCAGTAAACTCAGAGCTCATGAATAGTAATACTGCATTTCAGTCATTCACTTTACCAACTAGATCTTCATAAGAGGTACTTTCACCCCCTCACAGCCGGATGAGAAGGCATTAATATGAGCATATTTTTCACATCCTCATAATTAGACACAAGAAAAGAGCAATACAAGCTTATTTCTAGGTTGCTTTGGTTATATCATACACTGCAGAACAACTACTTGGTATTTACAGAAAACATGCCAAGCTATCATTTAAATTTTTCTCCCTGTTTTTAATAACTTCAGTCCCAAATGATAAACAAATAAAAATGTTTCATTTCCAGCATGTTTTCCAGTTTATCAGCAGCAGCAAAAACAAATAGAAGCAAAAATGCAGGTATGCAGCATGCTCTGTGAAACATCTGATAAGAGGAGCTGATGGGGCTCTCCATGGGGCATGGCTTATAAAAAGATGGAAGTAAAAACTCCAGAGCACTTTTCTTAACCTGCAGAATCCTCTGGGATAACCAGCTCACTCTGTTTTATTCTGCTTGCTTTCCTACCCTGCCCTTCACCTTGTTTTTTTTTTATTTTTTCCAACCACTCCAGTGTATTTCACTGTTTGCTAGTTTTAAAAAAAACACTGAAAATCCTTAGTGACACAAAACACGATGGGGCTTTGTGTTGAGACTCAGGTCTGGAGACACCTGAGCCTCAGACAAATTTTTTACTCATTTCATAAACCTGTTAAATTCAGCAAAAGTTTTGCTTGAGTAAGTGCTGAATAATGACTACAGAATGAGGCCATCTAATGTGTGACTGGAATTCATGCCAAGTCTAACTGTCTCTACACATGCCTGAGTTGACAAAATCTTCAGGCCAGTATTCCCTGTAACCTGAGAGGGATTGTCACAGCATTGGCCATTCTGCTTACCACGCAGCACCTCACTTGGGCATGCACTAATGACCACTGTAGCTAATCCCACTGGCTAGAATGGTCATTTTCTCCTACTAGCCTTGACTGGACACTTGGGTGCCTTTCAGGGTAACCTCTGAAGTCATCATTCCATAGTAATTAAGGATGAGACGGTAGTAATACTTCACAGGTGGTAATAAGGTCAATAAACACTTAGGCCACACCATGAAAGAAGCCTCATCACAAACAAAATCCTGTATTGGTTGATGGGCATGCACTGAGTTTGCAATTCTTCTGTTGTGCCTTGTAAGTGTATGGATTTGAAACCACCCATTTCCAATCAAGGGCTGAGCTCAGATTCAGCCATGCGTGCTATAATTCTCCCTGCTTCAAGATACCTCACACAATTCCACGGCTGCTGTCCCCCCCCACCCTTTACTTCAGTAGTAATGAAGATGATATCACTGGACATACAGATCCCACAGGGAATATTTTGTGCTTGGAAACCACCTGCAAAACACGCTCTTATCCCCAGTGCACAGGAGAAGCATCACAACACAGGTGCTTCAGGAATTCCCAGGACTTTACCAAAATCTCTACAGATGCACAAAGCAAATTTATGCAAAAGCAGAATTTTAACATAACCTTGATAATCCACTTCAAGGGCAATCAGGACATCACAAGTGCCAACTTTGCTTGCTATAATGCAAGCTCTGCTTGCTATAGTGTCCTTAGAAAGGTAGAAAATCCACAGCACCTACAGATGAATGCATGCTAGAGCTAGAGATGGGACACAGTTATCAGTGCATCGTGAGAATATGGGTTCAAATGGTTGAGATTTATTCTGTAAATCAGATTTACTTTTAAAATTTTATTCTCACCTGCAGCCTTTTCAATGTAAACACTACAGGAAGTTGCTAAATGTGATGCTCCACTGGGAAGGAATGCCAAGCTTCCTAAGTGACAGCATCATGCATTAGTGGATTACACAAGATTTACAGTACCTAAAACAATTTAATAAATGGACTTTGCTTGTTAATCTTACGTGAGTCACTGTTTAGTACAATACTGTACAGACAACACACATGCAAACACACAGACCTAGAAGAATAAATGCATGTATTGGACTTCCAATGACATCAAAGCTTTTGGATTATGTTTTTTTTTAAAACCAGAGGTGCATTATAATGTCCTTTGGCAGCTCTGTATATGTGCAAACCACGCACAAAGTGGTTTCTGCAGCAAGGATGCTTCTGGCTGATATGGAGCTTCTCTCCTGTTACAGCTGGACTGCAGTGCTAGGAGACCCACCCTGCTCCTGCACAAGCATGCTGGCACCTGGAAAGAGTAAAGCTCCAAACATGCAGCTCATGCATCCCCACAACCCACTCCAGACATGGTTGACAAACCCCAGACAGATGTGCAGAGTACTACTGGTCTCATGTAATGGCAGAAGCCTGATGGGGTACTTAGAGTCATCTGAGATACTCTGGAATACTTATGACTATGTTTAAGCAAGACTCAAGACTTCAACATCTGCAGGGTAGATTTCTATTGTTCAGCTATTTCCTTAAGCCAACAGAGATACTGGCATTGAAGAGTGAAAGTCCTCTGGCCCATTTTACACATACACATGAAGATGGGATGGATCATACCCCAGACTCCACTAAATCATAAAGAGAACCCAGCATGACTAACTTAGATGTTGGTTTCTCCAGTGCTGACTTCTACATTCAGTCCTATCCCCACCTTCTGCTAATGAACAACTTCAAGAGCCAGAGAAACTACCACACTGCCCTTTAGACTGCTTCAGTAGCTCATCACCTTCACTGTAAACACTGGGCACTGGGTCTTCTAGTCCAAAATGCTCCAACTCCAACTTCCAGCTTTGAATCTTATTCTACCTTTGACAGCTACATTAACTAACCTGTTGCTAATAGGCTAATAGAGGTTTGGTACCAACTGCAGGTGTTCTTAGGCATTAGTCTCTATTGCCTTCCCCTCTATATAGTCTGTTAGACAAATACTAAGTGAGTGCAAAGCTCTGCCAAGAAATGCAACCTTCAAGATATACAGAAGTAACACTTAGTGCAAGAGAACATGCTATGAAGTATCTTCTGGCAGTGGAATGACTCATTACACAGCGCAGAGAGGGAAACTCTCCTCATCAAGTAAAGCCTCAGGCCACCAACACCTCCAAAATTTACACTTTAGGTATTTATCTTTACAAAGAATAAGCAAATGCAGACTTCCTTAATGAACAAAAGTAACCTCTCAAATACTGCAATGCTGTCTTCCTGACTGCACAGACAGCTCTGTGGCTCTGTTGTTGCTCAGGGCTCTACTGAACAGCTGAGTGGGTAGCAGTAAAATCATAATAGTCCCTTCAATTTCTCCTCTCTTACTGTTTAGGAAAGCAGAGAAGAGACTTAGAAAAAGCAAGGAGAAGACAGACTACACTGTGAACAGTGAGACAACTCGGAGGAGGGAGGGGGAGATGAACACAAGAGTGCTCCTTTTTCCTCGTGAGCAAGAGGAAGCAGAGGAGCTGCTCAGCAACGCTCGAGTGAGAGATGCAGGTGGGAGAACCACCACAGTTAAGATTTTGAGCCTTCCCAGGTATAAGAACGGAAGTTAGACCACAAGCCCCCCTCCATTCTCACATTGCTAAATAATGAGCTGGCAATGTGAACCACTTCACGTGACTCCAAAACTGAGACAGCTGGAGCCCATGTATTTCTCATGGAGCTTCCAGCTTCAGTGGGTCTCATCATTTTCCAAAACACTGTGGGCAGAATCTGCATTTCCCTCCCGTAAATAAGGATGTATCTCAAGAGACTCTGCATTAAGTGGCCAATACTGAGATCCTACAGGATATTTCCTTGCAGATCCTCCCTGCCATCCCAGCTTAAATGTGTGAAGACTCCATTTCCATCACTAGCAACATGACATTAGAACAAGCCCAGAATATCTTACAGCTCTTCCACTGGACCACAATGCAGCAGTTCCAGTACCTCTGATGGATTTCATACCCTCTACTGCGCATATTATCCTAGCAAAGGGGAATGCTTGTTCCCCTTTATCCCTGACCCAGAAAAGAAACCAGACTATTAACAGTCCTTAAAACACAACCTGCTTCTCACCATGCAGCTGCAGTGGACCAAAGATGATTCGCTGCAATTCTTGCTGTAGCAGGGCAACTGAATTTCTGTCTGGCTTTAAAATTCAGCTGGAGTCATGTTCAATAACTCATCTGGGAACTGGTACTATAGCTCCCCTGCTTTCAGTGGTGGAGGTCTCTGTGTTCCAGTTGAGGTAGCTGACAGCTAATGAATAGCACAAAATCTGGACTGCATTTGGCTTCAAAGTCAAGTGGTATCTGAGACAGAGGGAAACATAAAGAAGCCAGAAGTCTGCACTGGATCAGAAACTCCATCACCTATTTTAGTGGGGGCATTTCAGGAAAAATTAATCTCTATGCAACTTCTTTACCCTGTGGTGGGACAGCTGCATTCATGGCTGAGGAGCAATACACCATATTTCAGTGCAATGTGATTGATCACTGCACGCAATAAACCTGCAGGTAAAACATGGCAAATAAGGAAAATAGAACTTCAATCTCTTTTTTTTATGCTTTTGGTATGAAATTACTGCTCATGAGAGGCACCAGAAACACAAAAGGGGCAGAAGCAAAGCTGGATTTTCTACTTGGCTGCATCAGTGTCTCTCCAAGAGGAGCAGGAGCACTCCAAGGACAACAGAGTAGCTTAGTCTTCATCTATTTGTACCCCTGAGGTCTCTGAGACTTCAGAGATGCCAGCGGACTTCCTAGGGGAAAACACTTACCACCCGGCCTATTTTTATTGTGAGGTTGTGGGGTTTGTTTTGTTTGGTTGGTTTTTTTTTTCAAATGTACATCCAAGCTGCATCTATCAGAATTGGGATTTAAATGGTCAAACTAAACATCTAAATCTCCAGACTCTTCTACAAGCCCTCTCAATGAACCAGTAATGCCTTTTTTGCCCCATTCATAAATCAGAGTAAAGCAGGAAATTGACACATCCAGCACAGTTTCTCTTGGTAGTTTCCAAACATTAGAGCAGCTGCCGGCTAGACTGGAGTTCAGAACAAGAGTCTCATAGCAATATCATTCTAATAGAGATAACTAGCTTCAGCAGAGTGCTCACACCTTTCCCTGACAACTACATGTGCCAGAATAACTGCACACTCACATACAGCACATGAAGTTCTGCCTCAATACCCATATGCATTCTCACTAAGCCCACTCTTT
>NW_008618365.1:76861-79412 GCF_000691845.1 Merops nubicus
CTACATCTGAAGTCGGTAGCTCCTTTTTATCTTTACTGCACCTATACCTCTACCAAATTGGGTTCTCAAGATTTCAAAATAGCTCGTTTTGATACATTTGCTCGAAAATCCATTAAAAAAAAAAACAAAAAAGCCTGTGTACATTGTAGCTCAGTCCCTGTGAGGACAGGGGCAAGAGTAGAATAGAACAAGTACAGTTGGTATTACTGTCCTTGACCTGACAACTGAACGTATAAGGGAAAAGAAGTCAGGAATATTTTAATGAAATAAATTACATAGCTGTGCCTAAGGTTAGGATCAAATGTAAGTGCATTAAATTTATCTCCAAAAGTGATAAACGTTTCTCTTCACACCCTACTGTTGCTTATTAACTTGAAAAAGACTGTGGAAAACTCATGGGGCACGTCAGTTCTTCCTAGAAGAAGCCACTGTGTATTAATCACTCCCTACAGTATTTATGTAGAATTAAGAGAAATCCCATTGTAAGAGTTTGAACTATTTCTCTAAGTTACATTCCCCCAACTCAAACAGGAATAGGAAAGAGAGCACTAAAATAAAAATAGGCACCTTTCCAGCTAAATGCCTGTTTAAAAAAAGCCAAAACAAAACCCTGGTGAAATACTGTCACTGGGATGGAAACATTTATCTCAGTGTCACAAGAATGGCTTCGTTTTTGCTGGTCTAATTAGGTAATAAAGAAATCACAGGTGTAGTGACTCCATGAGCTATCACCACACTTAAAAAGCACCCACTGCATGGCCAGAGACCAGTGTGCCAGTATTATCACTTGCTGTCACATCATTTTAAGAATGAAATAGTTCAATTTAAGAAAGATTTTTAAAGAGAAGAGAAATCAATACATAGTTAGAAGCTTGTCAAGATTCTAAGCAACAGCAAAACTGCCAGAAAACAAACAAATGAAAAAAAAAAAAAAAAAAAGGAAACCATGGCAGACTTTGAATTTTTCAGGACTTTTCAAATTCTGCAAGGCAATTAACGCAGTTCACACCGTAATGCACCTCCTGGACCCCACCCCCCCAACCCTGTTCTCCATGACTGCCAGGCATGTGAGAAGCACTCTCAGCACATTAGGATTTGACATGACTAGTTCAGGAATCTAATTTTAATTGTAACTACTATTGTAACAGAAGCAATAAACAAGTAAAAAAAATAGTATTTTTTTAAACAGATTAAGGAAAAGGGTAAAGTACTATAGACACAACTTGCTAGAACTTCTATCAAAAGCATATCTGAGATTTCAGAATAAGACCACTGATTATTATCTTGCCAAAATACAAAATCTGCCTAAATACCTTAAAGCTCAAATATTCACCTAAATTTCATTCTTGCTTAAATGAACTGCAGATCCAGTTACATCCACAGACCAGATTAACACAGAAAACAGCTTGTGTATATTTTAGGTGGCCCATAAAAACACAGACATTAATTAAAGAAATGTCTCTGTCACTGCTAACAGTTTGCTTGCCTTGAAATTTCATCGACAGTGTCTCAAAAATGAGTTCTTCCAAGGAAAACCTTGCATTAAGGTCCACGGAGAGTGCCCCAAGTGACAGTAAGAAATAACTATGATTTAGCAGCCTGGGGGGCCAGATCCTGCTCCTGTTTCAATCAGAGGAAAACCTATTGTCTCTGGCAGCAGTTTCTGAATTGTGGACAGCCCCTGCTACACAGCTCTGTGTGCAGATCGATGCCTCCAGCCTTTGCTCATCTCGCAGAGGTGTGGATATGCGGATCCATTTTGCCACGCTCAGAAGCACTAGGCAAAAATCCCAGCAGAAGCTCCAGCCCTCTGCTGAGCGGCAGCGGGGGAATCCCTGCCCGCTCATCACTCCCTGACTTCAGAGACCAGCAAGGAAAATGTGTGAGAGCTTTTTATTAATCCTGTGACATTATGTATGTAAATTAGGTTAATCCTGTACTTTAATCGAACAATGTCATCTCAGGTGGTTAATTATTTTTTCTTATTGATAGAGAACATCCTAATCAAAGACTATAATGACCTCAAGGATCAGTAGCTTAAGCAAACAATAATCTAAATTTCCCCACAATAAAAGAGTTCCAGCAGCAGATATTTTCCCAAGCATTTAAAAGCCATAACGAAAGGAGTACGATGCAATCACACATGCTGTGCAATTCTCCTGGAAAAATGTTTGCAGAAGTTCCTGTTCAGTTCCCTTAGTTGAATTCACAGGTCACATAGCACTGCACCTTCCTCTTAAAAACTACTGCTGGAAAAAGCAATATTATTTGAGTTGGAAAAGGAGGCATTCTTTAAAAAGCCAGTGAAGCATTTTACTATGGAACTTAATTAAAGGATGGAGAATACTTTGGTTGCTTCTTGAACATGTCAACACAAGGCACAAGAGAAACATACGCTACCTTTGGATTAAATATTGGCGTTTCCACTCACAGGGGAGGCAAAATACAGATAGGAGTGCTTTCCCTCAGAAGAGGGAGGGGACAGACCAACAGGTACCCTTCATAAGCTTCAGGTTATTGGAGATAAGTTGGTTTTAAAGCAAAGTGCCCT
>NW_008618366.1:0-6588 GCF_000691845.1 Merops nubicus
CCTTGTTGAACCTCCTGAGGCTCACATCTTAAAGGAGAAGCTGTTCGTGGAGCTCCTGTGTGGGAAGGGCTGGAAGTTTGGGGCAGGAGGTGGAAAGAAGGCGCCTAACGCCCCCGCTCCAACGTCTGCCCCTGGACTGAAAGCAGGAGGCCTTGACAGAATGATTGGGATGACATTTGAGGCGTGTTCCTGAGTGAGATATTGACCCAGGTTATGTGGCCAGATATAAAATGCAAGACAATACAATTTTAAGCGTTCCTTTGCTGACAGGATTTTTATTTATATCTCCCAAGTCGTCTTTTCTCCTGGATGCCTTCATCTTACAAAAGACTGTTTTCTGTAATAATTCAGAACTTGACATATCTGTCATTTAGCTGCTCTTAATCAAGTTACACCGTACACATAACCAAGGTTAATTTTCTGTACAGACACTAAAATTGGTGTTTCAGGTAAATATTGACACTATCACATTAATGCCAACGTTAGATTATTTTCTGGGTAAATAAGTAATGGATCCATAATGGGAAAACCAGGCACACCTTGCATGCAAAGAGGAGAAAAAGAGAGATGTAATTTGTTCTGTGCTAACAATATACTGAAAAAAAAAGAATTTGTCAAGGTCAGGTGGGCCAAAATGAAAAGTAAAAACCTTAGGAAGGAACAGAACAGGCTTCACCTGCAGCTTTGTCACCCAATGGTCACACAGATTTTCCTAAAGCTTGTTGGTTATTACAGTTGTTGATGGAGTAAAATTAATTTTTTCTAGATTAAAAATAAAACCTTAATCCCACCTAAAGCAATCAAAAGCCTTATTATCACCTCGGCAGTTTTCCTAGCAGCAGTGTGTCTTTGAGGAGCCCGTGTCTTCTGCAAGGTGAAGGTGTGAAGGATTTTTTTGTTAACATTTTTGGGATACAGTGTTTGGTGTGTGGAAGGGATTGCACAGAGAGGCAGCGCCCTGGGATGGTGCCACCAGGGAGGGCAATGGCCACAGAGGCTCGGGGGGCCCATCCCCACTGGAGAATGAAATGGGTGCTGGAACAGGGGCTTGCAGCTAGCCAGATGCTGGCTGAGCCTCCTGGCAAGTGCTGAAATATTGTTAGATGCTGCAGCTACTAATTGATTTTTAACCTTATTATAGGCAAACAGAAGCCGTCTTTAGAGCAATCGTCTTATGCTGAGTGAACATAAATTCAATTAAAAATTATAGTGAGGACAAGCAGACCTGTTCTCCACTTCAGAGGGAAGCCCACATGTCAAACCTGACTTTAAATTCCATTGCAGTGAACGGGGGGAATATGCTTGGATAGACACTGAGACTCTACAAGCATGTTTGAAGCACTTACGTTGTTCCTGAAGCCTTTGCTCAGTTTCACATTTAGGTTTCTGTTCCACTCCCCTCCTCTCCTCCAGCTGTAGCAGACAGAGCCAGGCTTGCCAGCTTGCTTGGCATGGTGCTCATGCCATGGGAAGTGCTGCTTGCTGGAGGAGTTTTACACTGGATAAAACGTGTGACACGGGGTACTCACAACAGCACACGTGAAATGGAAGTCAGATGTGAAACTGTTGTGCTGAAAGACACCCTGCCTCACTATGATTTATTTTTGCATTTATCCTTCTTTTCTGTAGCACGTCACTGTTCAACTGCCATGCTTTCTCACCTAGTTCTGCCTCTTTTTTGTCCTAACTCATGAGTTAACAGTAGTGGGACCAACCTATTGAAACAAACCAAAGCACATCTTGACAAAACACAAACCAGGCTGGTTTTGGAAACACACCGTGTTGCCCACTGTTGTTCCAGGGTGTAGGTTTGCATGACTCTCTAATGCCTCACCTCTGTCCTCACTTGCTCTTGGTCCATGGGTTTTGGTTGCTGGATCAGCAGCTCCTCACCAGCAGCACTGTGGTTCCTGTGGTTAATTGCTCCACACCACTCCCTCTCCAACACAGCATGACTGCTCAGTAGGCTTGTTTCTTCAAAGCCTGATCTCACAGGAGGTGGGCTGGATACAGGATTACTGATAGAAGGACAATCTCATTAATAGGTTCCCCTGAGATGATAGATATATTTATGTATTTTTGGCAACTCTTCATTGTTACTGGTAACATAATTCCACTAGAGATCGTGTTTACCCAAAGTTCTCTTAAGCCAAGTACAGAAGCTCTGTTTTACTTCATTTCCCAGTGTGCTCATTGCACGTGAAGCCTCATGTGAAGCATGGGTTTAAATCTGAACTATCTTCTTAAATTAAGGCAGCTTGGACACTGTAAGGCATCCTCTGGCTTTGAGCCTGTCAGTAAATGCAGTGAATACTCTACAGAGCAATGGTCGTTAGGCTTGTCTGCTATTTAAATCAGAGATTTAAAATACTTAGACTATCCTAGACCAAACAGCTCCAACGAATGATTCAGTCTGTTTTCACAGGGGGGGTTTTGCTGCTTAGCCTAGGTGGGACATTTCAAATAAGTGCTAGCAATCTGTGTAAATCCTTGTGAGCAGTAGCAGAGTAATGGCACTCCCTCTTCCCAGCTGGGATTTGCAACAATTATTTCCAAAATATTTCTCCTCCCTTTCTGCAGCCCTTCCATTTGGAAGAGCCTGAAATTATTTGGCAGGCCCCTCCTCTGCTGTGCACAGCAGCCCTTCCTGGGTAGGGTGCATCACTTGGGCTGGTCACAGCTTCTCCCCAGAAGCACTTCTACATCTCAAGCAGCTCACATGGGAAGGGAACCACAAATTCCTGCTTCAAGCCACACACAGCATAATGAAGACCTTTCCCCTGGCCCAGCACTCCCCCCTCATCACGTGCCACAGTGTCCCCGTGCAGCATCCAGCATCCTGCCTTCTGCTAAACACCCTGTGCTGTCAGTGCTCCAGTTATGTCCATTAGTGTGAAAATAAATGAATAGCAAACATACTTTACAGCTTAGAGTTCATACTGGGTTTGCAGGAAGAACCAAATTACATTTAGCAGGAACTGACAGCTGCTGAGTGCTGCCAGGCAGTTTGTCTAACAGATCTGCCTTTTTGATAGCACTAAAGAAGATCTGCTTTGAGCTGCTGCCTAGCCAGGGTGACAGCACTGCATTGTGTGGTGAACTTACATGGCACTTGCTCAGGCACTGGGAGAAGTCTTGTCTGAAATGGCACAACAAAGTGCTTGGTGCTGATGGTCTCAAGAGTTGGCTGCAGTAGGTTCTGGTGCCTGGGAATACCCTTCCCAGACACCTCCCTGTGGCAGCAACCCAGCCACATGAAGCATATTTACTACTACAGAGTCAAGAGGTGAAACCACAACCCTAATGAATCAGCAGCACTTTTCCTTTCAGAGCTTTCCTCCAGTCTCATAGATCTTCCTTTTTTTTTGTCAACTGGTATCATTTATCAGGCTCTTCTCCCTCTCCCAGTCCTGGGAGAAGTGTATTAATTACCTCTGACACCTCCTCAGCAAAGCTTGAGTGGGGAATTTCACATGACTTTTGTGTGGGCAATTTCACATGGCTTTTGTGTGGGGAATTTCACATGGCTTTTGTGTGGGGAATTTCACATGGCTTTTTCCAGTCCCTTTGCTCATGGAAACTTTGGCTTCGTGTGCTACAAACTTCAGGAATATCCATCACATCCCAGAGTAAAATTCCCATAGTGAAGGAGATGTGGGCTACTGGATGCTGAGGAACAGAAAAATCTGTCCCATTTTCACATTGCTTCTTGGGGAGGTTGAACATGAGGCAGCAAAAAAAAAAAGCCAGCAGTGTGCTGGGCTGCAGCAACAGAAGCACAGCCTAGAGCTGGGGGGAAGCTCTTACTGCAGACTCTCCAGTGTTGGTCCTGCTTTGAGCAGGAGTTGCCCTAGATGACCTCCAAGGTTCCTTCAAACCTGACTGAAGCATCTGTGGTACCAATTTCACAGTGGAAGTCATGTCAGAGCCAAGGTTAAGCATGCAGTTGTTACTTGGTCAGCTAGACAAACTCATATCAATAGTTTTATATGGTTAGTATCTATCTATCTGGCTTTTAATTATTCTCCATTCTAAAATTTCAGGCTGCATTGCTGTGGAGAAAACAGTAGCTTAGAAGTACAGAGTGTTTTATTGGAAGACCAAGATGACTGAAGACTCCTACTCAATAGACTCAACAGGTTATTTTCAAGTGACTTTACTCTCCAAACATATTCCTGGGTGGAATCACACTGCAGAAGCCCATCTGTCTGGCCATGGATCTGTTAGAGAGAGACAAGCTAGACAACAGAGCTGAATGAAGAGAAAGAAAACAACTTTCCTCTGTCTGTTTCACAACTCCTTCCTAATAAGCCCACTACAACTACAAGAACAAAACCAACTGTTGCTCTAATTATTTCTCTGAGAGCTCACT
Organism: Merops nubicus; assembly: GCF_000691845.1. Classification (NCBI taxonomy): domain Eukaryota; kingdom Metazoa; phylum Chordata; class Aves; order Coraciiformes; family Meropidae; genus Merops; species Merops nubicus. The sequence goes on from NW_008618366.1 coordinate 4,373, forward strand.
GTATTATCATTAAAAACTCAGAGCAAACAAAGAGCTACAGCATATACAAAGCACTCAATAAGAGAGATAGGTTAGGGAGGAACTCTGGCACACAACATTCATTACAGCTGCCAGATGATGAATTCATGTTGAAGTTAGCAGGAGCACGATGTTTCCTTTGTCCTCGTATTTTAATGGCAAGTTAGGATGTTGGCAGGAGGAGCACAATGAAGTTTTCCCACTAAGTGTGGAAGTCGATCACCACTGGCAGCACAGAAAAGCCTGCCAGCATTTGGCATGTGGATGATGAACACAGCACTGCCAGCTGCCCTTTCCTTAACCAGGAAAGAACTGAAAAGACTCTATTTTCTCTTTTACCAGTGGTTTTCAATATTTGACAGTGTTTCCTAAGGGAATCCTGACAAAAATAAAAAGAAATCTTTATTATAGCTTTCTTTTAGTTACATCTAAAATACACTGCATTTTTTTTTTTTGCATTGTCCCTTTAGGTAAAAATAAAACATCAAGGTACCTGACTTCATCATACTCAACTGGAAAATTATCCTCATCTCTTATTCTGTACCACTGGCTGTGTTTTCTTCAGGAGGATCTATTTTGATTTTTAGTGCTATTTACCCTGATGAGGGAATGTGCAATTATCCTTCCACTTCTTTCTTTTGGAAGAAAATAAATAAGGCAAGACAGTTCACCATCACTGAAAACTGGGGTGTCTAAGATTTGTCCCTCTCCCTGGGAGCAGGTTTTGCTAATGAACCTTTTGAAGCCACAGTGGTAGTGTCTGATTGTAATTGCTGAAAGGTGACTCTTGAAGAGGTTTATTTGCACTAATCAACACCATGTTGTGCCTCAAAGCTGGAGTTCCCTTAGATGCACTGTCCCTACCGAGTTATCCTGCACTAACTACACAGGCTTTTCTGTTTATTTCTCTTCTGGCACCATATCTGTTTTTTAATGGGATCCTTTGAAGCAGCTCTTCGAACCTATTCTACAGTTAAAACTTCATCATTTCCTTCTCACACTTTCCTCCTGCAGCCCCCAACCCCGTCTCCACTGAGCCACGGGGACCTTCAGCAAAAGTGTTAATGTAAAATATCCAAGGGCTCACGGGGGGGCTGTAAATATCAAACCTATCACATGCAGAGTAACAACCACTCCTTGTTTTCCTGATGTTTCCATTTGGACACATTACATGCACAGTGCTGGACAATAGTCGAGTGATTCTTGTCCACAAGAAACAGCTCCATGTTCCCCCAATTTTTGTTGCCTGTGTTTTACTCTACAGTTGTTCTCCAGTAAAGCAGAAAATAGTCTGAGCATCTCAGTTACTGAAGAGAGCTTACAGTTCCTGCTTCTCATGGGCTGTCGCTCCATTAGCAGCCACCATACCACTGAAAAGACTTTCAGAAAAATAACCTCAGTGTTATATGAAAAACACGACAGCTCACCCCAAACTCCCCCAGCAGGTCAGTTTGTGCCCATCAGCTCAGCATAAATTGTTCTAGATTTCTCTAAATCCCTTTCAGACTAGGTTGCTGTGGAGTTCCAGCTGTCATAGTACACAGGTCCTCCTGATTTACAGGATCTTCACCCCTCAAAGGTGAGCTCATTGAATCCTATTACTGCTTCTGAACCCGAGGCAGTAGTGGTGCCCAGGAGACAGCAGCAGAGCAGGGTCCAGCTCTCCAGTCCTCTCTGCAGGCCAGTTACCAACGGCTGCCTGGACAGCCCTTGTCTCACTAAGGTGCAAGCAGTATTGCTACAGCTCCCTTTAAAGGCATTTTGAGATGCATGATTCATTACAATATCACCTTCAATGCACAGGATGCTACATGAAGAAGAACACCGTGAAGGGAAAGGCTTGAGAACCCACAGCGAGATGCATTTTGGGTTGCAGGGATGCTAGGTTTGGGATTTCTGCTGCTGTGGCAGCCTGAGGCAGTTACAGGCGTTGCCTTAACGAGCAGACCCTTCCTGCACAGCCCCATCCCCTGCGTGTGCACAGGGCCTGTGGAAGGCTGCCAGAGAAGCTCATTAAAGGAAAAAAAACCCGAGAGCTCCGTACAGGTATTTGGAAAGTGAGGAATGAATCCCACCTGTCCTTTCTCACCCTCTCCCCAGCGCCCCCGCAGCCCGTAGCTCCGCAGAGAAGGGTCCCACGGCGCTGGGGGACCGAGGCTTGAGCCGCCCCTGGGGCTGGGGGTCGCTCCGTGCTCGGA
>NW_008618367.1:0-286 GCF_000691845.1 Merops nubicus
CCACTGCTTCTCAGGGGAAGTTAGACCCATCGACAAGTTTAGCTGTCAGCACTGTTAACGGTTTCACTGCTGAGCAAGGCAGCCGGGCAGCACCCGGGCAATGAGAGCCAACCGCACCCACGTAGCGAACTCACCAGCAATAAATAACCTGCAACCCTGTGACAAGCTCAACTCCTGCCACACATCATCTCTCACACTTTCTGTTTCTTTTTAGTGTCTTCCTGGCGTGCAGAATCACTGTGCAGTCAGAATAAAAACCCAACACAACAGTTCAGTAGTTCACTCT
>NW_008618367.1:417-4282 GCF_000691845.1 Merops nubicus
AGTCAATCCTTGCAGCGGTGGGCTGGTGGAGGGGATGTTCCTCAGTGCACTCTGACAGGGCTCAGATACATGCCAGTCTGACAAAGATTTCTCAGCCGCTGCAGCTGGGCACTGTAACAGCATCACCCCCTGAGCTGCACAGAGCTCCAGGTGCCCTGCAGAGGCAGGGTTGGCTGGCACAGGCACAGTCATCAGCCACACCAGCACATTACCGCTGCTTACAGTATCCCCCAGCCACTGCACCCACATTTCAGCAGGCAAGCACAGGTAATCACAGCCCTGCTTCTTCCTGACTCCTTCCAAATGTTTCTTCCTTCGTGGGTTTTCCCCATATTACTAAATTAAGCACAACACACACACCTCAGCCAAAGCTTGCTCCCGAGGCTCTGTGTGGACACAGCACACTCTTCCCCGGCCCTCGCGCCCTCCCAGCAAAGGGAGAGCTCTGCAAAACACATCTCGTGTCACCAGCTGCAGAGTATCAGCCCGTGTCTTGCTGCACACAGCTTACAGGACTTGTCTAGGTTGGTCAGACCCCTCCAAGACATCTGGCACGATGAGACTGAAAAGAGGAACTGGAAAGCTTTGGAAGAACTCCCACTAGTTGCACTGATTTCTCATGAGTAGCCCATACTCAAAATGATGGAAAATGAACACGACAGCGATAATGGTAAAAAAAGCACCAGCATCTCTGAGGTATTTTACAACTTCCAAGTGCTTCATGAACAAGGATGAAAACATTTGTTTAAACACCACCTTCCACATTTGACAGTCCGTGGTTTGCTGAAGCCGCCGCATCTGCTGAGACTTGCAGATCTTTTCTTAGATCAGAAATTTCAGCTGTCAGAGACTCTGCCACTGAGGGGAACTGTTGGGATCCTCGTGGGAGGCAACGCTCACGTGCCAGGCAGCACAAGCACGGCCGGGATCCTAAGGCAGCCTGGGAGGAGGTGACACACCCGGGTGGGGCCCCACGCCAGGAGCGAGGCCAAGGGTCCACAGCCCCGCTCCCGTGAGGGGCTGGGAGGACCAGGGCACCCAGAGCCACTGCCTGCATCTCTTGGGGCAAGCAAGCAGGGGAGGAACCATGCAGCATGTACACTGTGCACAGAATACAGGCCAGCCTCATTTCAGAGGGCAGAGAATTCCTGTAGTAAATCCTGTAGTAAATTCTGGCAGTAAATGACATGAAGAGTGGAAAGTAACTTTTTTTTTTTACTGCTTGTACCAGAGTTGGTCTGGGCAGGGGGCATAGTAAATCGACTCACCATGTCTGGGTCCCAACAAATAATTTTGGGCCATGGTCTGCCCTTGGCAGCCACAGGAGTGGCTGGCTCTGTGCAAGGCACGACAATCTGGAGAGGGGAACTGCTGCCCCGTCACTTGTGAGCAGTGGCACATCTACCCCTGCCACACCAGGAGGAAATTCTCAAGTTTCTTCCCAAAATGAAGCTGTTCTACATCCCTTCCATGTGTCCTGCCTCTTCCTTAGACAGCCTAGTTCAGGATTAATGCCATAACAAAACCCATTTCTGCAAACTGGTATGTGGTTGCTCTCTTGCAGGCTCGTACTGTTTGGCTGGACTTGGGTCAGTGGTAACTTGCTTGGGGTCAGTGTGGACAGGATCAGGCTTAATGCTACTTGATCTTAAAGAGACTTGCTTGAAAGTTGTTTTCCACGTGCCTGGGAATCACGTTCCCACTGTTTCTTTCTTTGTTTATGCTCCATTTCTGCCAAGCAACAGCTTCCTTCCTGTACTTGGGAAAGCACGTCTGGGTCCCCAAGCTTACACCAGGTGATTTTCTTTGTGAGTTTGGCTGGACTATCTGCCTCCCTAAAAAGCAGGCAAAATGTCTTAATCTCAAAAAAAAAAAGACAACAGTCAAAACGACCACTATTAAATGCTGTTAAAAAAAGGCAAGTAGCACATGCAGCTTTGTGTTGCTAAATTAACAACATAAAACCAGACCTCAGAGCAGACTCACACACTCTGAATCCCTCCAAGTTCTGATGCTTGAAACAAATCTGTGGCCTGATCAATTTACAACCACAGAACAACTGAGCTGGCACCCGAGTTGTACCAGTAGGTTCAGCTCCCACACAGCAGCTCATGGTCCAGGAGCAACGCTGCTTTCAAAGACACTGCAAACTGGGAAGAGGTTGTTAATCTGTCTAGGAAAATCTCAGCCCTTTTCCTCTGGGCATGGCTCTGCCAAAGACAATGCCCAGGGAACATAAAACACAGCTTTTTCCTATGACTGAAGGAGCAAAGGCCCCAAGGCATCTCCTTTTGTGTCTTCTGTTTCCTGGAAAAAGAGGCACACCTTTTCCCTCCAGACCCCTGTGACTCAGGGGGCAGGCAGGCAGGGGGGGACAGGCACTGCTGGGGGACACACCCTACATCCCTGCCCAGCCCTCCAGCCCAGGAGCCTTGGCCAGCCCAGCGTGGAGATGCCATGAGGTGTTCTCCAGCAGCTCTGGCAAGGATGGCTTAGCACAGCTGAGCCTACCAGGCCTTCCCCTAATTGTACAGTCTCCATAGTGTATTTCTAGCTCCAAAAAAAGCCCCAAAACAAAGCAAACAAACCAGAAAACTTGTTTTTCTTTCCCATTTCAGACCTGGAATCCTCTTGAAATACTGAGGTGAAAAAGATTTGGGCTTTGCATTTTTCTGTGGTTGCTGAGTGCACACACAAACACACACACAGACCTATTGACACAAAAGAAACCTGCTGGGCTCTACAGTGCTGCTTTTCCATTAGGCAGGATGAGGAGGAGATGGATGAAGAATTGCTTTGTGGTGCACACCCAGCCATGCTTTCCCACTGCTTCCAGAGTCCCCATTAACTGCACATTCTTACAACTGCAGATTTTGGAATAATAAAGGCAAGCCCTTGGTTTATAATAAGCAGCAGATTAAACCATTTTATATCCAGAATTTTGAGAAAGAAAAAACTTTTGGTTCCAAATAGCTGTCCTCAAACAGCCCTAAGGTATTTTCCATGTTGCACCTTCTCATGCCATTTTCAAAGTAAAGCTATTCTTTAAAACAAATATAATTAATTCATCTGTTTTCTTAAACTGCTTCCAAGACACTCTGTAAACAGGGGCAAGTCTTAACCAGCTCCCTATAATACCACACAAAAAAAGCAAAAAAAAAAGGTGTAGAAACTAACATTTCACTTTTCCAGGAAATCCATGCTTTAATACTATGGTTTAAGACAATGCTGTAAGTTGCACCAGTGGCTTTACCAATACAGCAGCCAAACCAATCTCCTGCTATTTCCCTAATTCCACACACTCATCTCAATCCTCTCCTATATTTAACGTGGCTGCTACAGTTTTTGACATGGAGATATATCAAGACAACCATGGGTATAAAACAGAGGCCACAGAAACCAAATAAAGTTCTGCCAACAGCTTCAGCAGTAACAGCATTTCAGAGTTCTCTCATGTCAGTCCTACGTGCTAAAGTGCACCTTTTGCCTAAGTATCAGCCTTTTCTGTCTGCAAATTAACAATGCCAGAGGAAGTGGGTTATTGACAGTGCTGAGGCATGGTTGCTGGTTTATGCAAAGTACAGTTTTGATGGGATGCTGCTTCTCACCACCAGTGCTGCCGCTGTCACCAGTTTAGCTCCTGTAAAGAAAGCAACCTTCCCAAACTGCAGCACTGCTGTTCCTGAAGCATAATAGAATTGGCAACAGCACCAGTCCCAAAAACAGGGCTGAAAAGGTGACTGCAGGCTTTGCAGTGTGTGCAGTCCCCTGAAAGAACACAGCTCCACAACTCCCCTGATCTGTAGCATCAACATCCATTGTACAGCACAGGACTTCCCTGCCGCCACCTCCATCAATGCAGGAA